>NC_089531.1:5894590-6202090 GCF_963924715.1 Thunnus thynnus
ACGGGAGCAAGTCGTGATGACTAACAACACCACGTCATCTGAGTCTAGCAGCCAGCTGGAAATCTCCCCATCGAAGTCACACATGTTTTTTACCAAAGGCTTGTTTGTAACAAAGTGGTAATGAGAGGCATAAATACAGACGGGAACAAGACAGAGCAAACAGAGTGCTCTTCCAAATCAAAACAAAACAAACGTAGATCTTTAATAAATAAATGCACTGTTAATTTATTTTAATGTAGAAGCACGCCAACAACTCATTTCAGGCAGCAAGATAAACAGCGGTGAAAATGACGGCGGTGGGAGAAATTAGTTTCAGCCAGCAAAGACTGCCAGACTAAACTGCAGCTGAATGTATTGAGAAAAAATAATTGAATTTCCTTTTCTGTGCACATAAGAAATGAATACAGTCCGAGAATATCAGCTACATTCATATCTGAAGTTATACAGATAAAAGCTTAAAAAACGAGAGAGTTTAGTCTTCTTTCTTGTTGCATTGCAAAAAAAACTGTAAATTAACAAAATACAGCTGTAATTTAGTGGTTACTTAAGTTTATATGTAAAACAGACAAATGGTCTAAGAGGGGAGGAGGGAGAAATTACTGTCCTATAACACAACTCAAAGGAAAAATTATGTGATGTGAAATAATTAGTTGCTGTTTAAAAATGATAATACAAAAATGCTAAAACTACACCTCAAACTACACCTCAAACTAAAACAAATTTAAACTACTGTACATGTGAAATACCAGTAAAAATACAAAATTTGAACAGCCTTGCTAATGGTTGGCAGGTTTCTTCTGCTTCGCTTCTTCACTCCATTTTCATGTTTTCTTGATACATAAGTGAAAAATATAAATTGTAAATAGTAGGGGTGTGCCCGAATACAAATACATTATTTGGCAAAGCACAAATAGTGGGTTTTATACGAATATTTGTTTCATACAAATATTTTAAAAATCATTTGTTTTCGGGAAGAGAAAAAAAAGAACATGCCAAATACCAGCACGCAGGTCAGTAATATCGCTATCTCAGTGTCTCTCCTCTGCTCCGCTGTTACGCCAATCAGTAGGTCTCAACGAGGGGAGTCACATCCACCTGCTACATGACGCACATTTCCTAATTTGGACATCACTCCCGGAGTTGGGGTGTTCCCCAGAGATAAAGCTGAGCTACTGACACATGCGAAGTGCTCCCAAGAGACTCTTCATAACCTGTTGTTCCCCTTCTCCTTTCCACAAAGTTAGGTTGTAAAAAATAAATGAATAAATGAAAAGTGCAAAGCAAGAATCACCTCTGAAGTTCTTCCCTGCGCAGACGTTACACACTGTGCTGTCTCAGTGTTATGGTGTATAAATAGGTAGAGGTCTGTCTGCAATGAGGTGATGAGTAAAGTTTTAGTTCAGTAGTCAGCGCAGTCGTTTATGATCTGGGAGACTCCAGTTTGAGACCCGGTGTGGGGACCTCCTTAATGAACACTTATTGTAACACTTTAATTTTCTAAAATTAGAGGCGTAATGAAAACAAAAACAGGATTTTTAAGCCTCTTTCTACTTTTATTCGAATACAAATACAAATACGAATAATTTTGCTGCCTTAACAAATACAGATACAAATACAAATACTGGGCTCTAAATAAATAGGAATGGTTATTCATTAGACTGTAAATAATAATAATGTCTGTCTTCTGTTCTGTCAAACAGCTCAGTTCGGGGCCAACGCCATCCTCGGAGTGTCTCTAGCCATCTGTAAGGCTGGCGCTGCAGAGAAAGATGTTCCTCTATACCGCCACATAGCCGACCTGGCCGGAAACACAGAGCTGGTGCTGCCGGTTCCTGTAAGACTCTCAGACTCATCACAGTCTCACAACACAGTCTGTGAAAACCTTTGTACAACCAGGTTCTTGCACAGTTTGCTCTGCTACTAAATGAGTTTACAGACTAGTTATCTGAAATGATTGATGGAAAATCTGCAACTATTTTTTAAAATTTAGATTTAGTTGTTTTTCAAGTAAAAATGCTAAACTTTTGCTGGTTAATGCTTTTCAATTGTAAACATTTCTTGCTTTTCTCCAGCTGTTGTCATTGTAATTTGAATAATTTACATATAAAATACACACATGGCAAAATGACTATGAATGAATATATTGTAGAAAAGAAAAATAAATAAAATAAAGGACACAGGACAAAAAAGACATATACTGTAAAGTGTGCAGTTCATAAGAGCAGTTAAAGAGACCTGAGTTAGTTAAAAGAGAACTTTTTTTGAACTTTTTTTGGAGAGTTTTCTCCTGTCAAGCAGGATTAAAACAGGCATGACTTTTTCATCAGATGCTGGTTTCCAGTAGCCTTGCATCTAAATTATTTGTGTGATGCTCTTCCTTCCTCAAAAATATTTGATTAATTTATGTGATTTCCCTCGTCTGGAAACATAACTCACATCTCCATCTTTATTGTTCCTTTTCTCCTCCTCTCCTCTCCTCCGCAGGCCTTTAATGTGATAAACGGAGGTTCTCATGCTGGAAACAAACTGGCCATGCAGGAGTTCATGGTTCTTCCTGTTGGTGCCGAGTCTTTCAAGTAAGAAATCAATATAAACACAATCCAGTCTGGGAAACGTGATCCTTTTGATAAGCATTCATCAGGTTATTTTTGACAAAAATACCCTGATGAAGGTTATTTACTAGGGATGTGCAGAGGGCCCGGTATTTGTATTTATATCTGTATTTGTTGAGGCAGCGAAATTATTTGTATTTGTATTCGAATAAAAGTGGAAAGAGGCTTAAAAATCCTGTTTTTGTTTTTATTACACTTATAATTTTAGAAAATTAAAGATGAAAATTAAAGTGATGTCCAAATTAAGAGTAGTATAGTTGGCCTGTTGTTTTCCTTGGTTTGGCATTGGTCAGTTGATGAGTTTCATTAATTGCTTGATTGGTTGATTGAAACCATTCTCTTTTCTGCATTTTTCTTTCCATTATGTCTTCCTTTGTTCTCTTTTAAACACAATGTCTGTCTTACTGATTTCCTTACCTTTCTATCTTCCTTTATTTATCCCTCATCTTTTGTTTCTCTTTTGCTCATTCTCTCCTCCTGATGTTGTTCCCTCCTGACTTGTCTTCTCACCCTCTGATCTTCCCTCCTCTCTGTCTCTCAGGGAGGCGTTGAGGATAGGATCGGAGCTGTACCACACACTGAAGGGGGTGATCCAGGAGAAATACGGCCAGGACGCCACCAATGTGGGAGATGAGGGAGGTTTTGCTCCCAACATCCTGGAGAACAGCGAGGGTGAGGAAGAGGAAGAGGAGGGAGAATTGTTTTTTTTAATTTTAATTAAATAACGTTTCATAAATAATGAAAATAGTAAAACACAGCTGCTGTTTTTCTTGACTTAGTTTTTGGGAATTATAAACATTTATGTTCTCTTGTTTTCTGATGTCATCTGGCATCTGAGATGAACCTGTTTATTAATTTAACTTCCTTAACCTCTTTTTTCCTGCACTCATCTTGCCCTTTGTTTTTACTCCATTCCTTCCCACATCCATTCTTTCTTCCCACGTTACATCCATGTCCCTCCTGTCCTCATCTCACCTCCCTCGCTGTCCTCTCTCCTTGCCCTCTTATCCATTTCCTACCTCACATTTCTTCCTGTCTCTATCTCTACTGTCTTCCCTCTCTCCAATGTTTCTCTTGTTCCTCAGCTCTGGATCTGCTGCAGACAGCCATAGAGAAGGCTGGCTTCACGGAAAAGGTGGTGGTCGGGATGGACGTGGCTGCCTCAGAGTTTTACCGCGATGGGAAATATGACCTGGACTTCAAATCCCCACCGGATCCAGAGCGACACATCAGTGCAGAGGAGCTGGCTGACATCTACCAGGGCTTCGTCAACAACTACCCAGGTGGACTATTTTTGTTGTTGGCTGATTGTCAGTCAGAGAGAATTGGAAAAATGGGGTTGTTTGGTTTGAATGAAAACCTTTTTAGGCCTCAGTAGCACATAGCTGAAAGACAAAAGATGATTAATCTTTTAAAGTTAACTTTTTACCTCTCCTCCCTCGTTCCCAGTGGTGTCCATTGAGGACCCGTTCGACCAGGACGACTGGGAGGCCTGGTCCCGTCTGACGGCCCAGGTGGGGATCCAGGTTGTTGGAGATGACCTGACGGTGACCAACCCCAAGAGGATAGAGAAGGCTGCTGAGGAGCGAGCCTGCAACTGCCTGCTGCTCAAAGTCAACCAGATCGGCTCGGTCACTGAGGCCATACAGGCGTACGTCTGCCTTATTTAAACATTTTTTAGATGCTAAATCTGACTACTATTGTTTGTTTATGTAGCCCATGGATGTATTATAAGAGCTGGATACCGGACTAAAAATGGCGCCCATTCAGTCCTATATGAATTGCTCGTCTGGCACATACGCCAAAAAAAGTTTCTAGCTACCGGGTTGGTTTCCACGTTGTGCGGCCCACTGAAAATGCGCAGTAGTGTTTCCCCCGCTGGCCCCGCCCGCGAGCTCCCGCTCAGCCCATAGACTTTACATTGTGATGATGTCACAGATTTTTAAATCGCTTGTCTCGGCTCGAGGAAAGTTTTACAAACATAAAACCTCCATGAATCAAAAGTTCATAATAGAAAGAGTCATAATTGACGTTGTATGCAATTCGAAGCTTCCTGTCAACAGTTTAGCAGGCGTCTCTTTTACAATGGTGGTCTACGGGGAAAATGCTTTTTGGGCCACAGGGGGATTTTTCGCTGCAATACCATGATTGGCCACTGGGAAAAATTGGCTGCAAGGATGAGCGGCGGTGCTCTATCCAGTTCTTATTATACATCCATGATGTAGCCTCTGGAGCTGACAGAAGCTTCTGGGAGCTGGCCAATCAGAATAGAGTGGGCTCACTGGGAGGGGACCTTAAAGAGACAAGAGCTAAAACCGCCCATTTCAGACATAAAGCTGCATAAAGGACCAGTATAAGATAAATGAGGAGTTTTCAACTGTTAATCATGCAAATATATTTCTGTAAAGCCCCAGAATATAAATGTAGACCTGGAAATATGCATGATATATCCTCTTTAAAATGACAAATGTGCCTTATTAGGAGACAAAAAGGGGACTCCCCATTGTCAATCCAACATATCATGAACACAGCGAAAACAACATGGCCGCTCCAGGCAGTCTGGTTACCTTGGACTGGTCAGCAAGGTCGTCCATCTCGACTGAGATGACAGAGAGGCCTATAGGGAGATACAGAGAGTCACAGCTGCCCTGCTATCAGTCACACATGTGGAAACACACTCACAGAAGCAGTAGTCACCATGTTGTCAGTCACATTAGTCGTTATACCTGTCAGCCATGTTGACCTTGTGCCAGAGATGGGATGCAGCGAATAGACCTTTATAAAAAGATAAATGAAGGACAAGAAGTGACAGGAGAGTTTTAGCATGAAGATTAGCTGTCAGTCAAATGTATCGATGCAGCCGACCGGGCCTGTTGTGTACATGTACCTTCACATTTGTTGATATCTTTGTGTAGAGAGTGTGTACTCCAGCGTTGAATGAGTGTGTCATCAGTCTTAGACTTAACAGAACGTCACTCAGGGTTATGAAGCTATCAATCATGACAGTGTAGCTGGATTATAACAGGAGAGGTGAGGGGGAGGGGGGCAAAAAAGATTAAATGATAGAAACGTCGCTGATGACAGTAAAGGTGATGTATTGCGTCCGTCACATGAAAAGCCTCCTGCGTTGTTAATGTGATATATTTTCTCTAATAGGAAACCCAACGGGGGCTCAGATTAGACCGGAGACATTAATGTACGTCTTAATTTTCACGCTGTTAGCAGATTAACGTGTCAGATGAGCTGGAGTTACAAATACATCACAATCAGATTAATTATCTTGTGCAATAACTGTACCGTAATAAGTGCAATAGATCTTTCACACACTGTGAGGATATAATACGAACTACATATATGTGTTTCTATAACCTTGAATTTCACTCAGAAACACAGTTTTGCACCTTGTGTGCTGCAGTTTTTAAAGAGGACGTATCATGCACGTTTCCAGGTCTATATTTATATTCTCTACTGGAATATCTTTGCATGATTTACAGTTTAAAAAAAACCTCCTTATTCATCTTACACTGGTCCTTTATGCAGCCCCTCAGTTCAGCTTCTTTACTGTTGTTTAATTGAAATGTTTTTTTAATTGTAACCTTTATTTTAATGGCATAATGACTATATTTTCAATATAACTGCTTCTTGGCAAAAGTGCCCAGAGAGTGAGATCCTTTTACATACATTATAGTGTTTACAAGTTACATGGGTTTAATGGCAACTGTAGGTGGTAAAACTGTAATTAAAGAGTAATTGGTCACATTCTGTGTAATAATAATGATGATAATTATAATAATAGTCTGTATACCCTACGTACATTTTGTTGTTTTTAATAATTTAAATTGATATTCTGCATTATTTTCATGTAGTAAGTTTCCAATATAATACAACAATAATCCAACCAGTTCATGACAGCCTTAACATTCGTTGCACGAAACAACTGGCTCCCAATTATAGGGAGGGAGTAATAATGTCTACTTGTGACCCCGTTCACTGGCATTTGGCCTTAACAGGTTATCTGACTTAACTGAGGAAGCAAAAAACCCATGATTGCAAGAAAATGCTTTTAGACTTCCGGTAACTTTTCATTTCATTGGACTATTTTTAGCAGAAATTAACACAATTTAGACTTAAATCTCTCTCTCTTTCTGTCTCTCAGGTGTAAACTGGCTCAGGCGAACGGTTGGGGTGTGATGGTCAGCCATCGTTCGGGAGAGACAGAGGACACCTTCATCGCCGACCTGGTCGTGGGACTCTGCACTGGACAGGTGAACACACACACACGGGTTTTACATTAGTTGTTGCTCAGAAGCACTTTCATCTACAAAATGTATGAAATCCTGTGACACTAGTGTAACGGTTATACTAATTTAAGCGAACAAGCTTTAGTGACATTTTCATAATTTAACATTTCACAGGTTTTAAAACCTTTCAGAGACATTTCTTCTGCTGGATGATGATTCTCTCTGTCTCTCTGTTGTAGATTAAGACTGGTGCCCCCTGCAGATCTGAGAGGCTGGCCAAGTACAACCAGCTCATGAGGTCAGTGTGTTGCACACATAATCTTCCCTCTCTCTCTGTCTCTCTCTCTCTCTCTCTCTCTCTCTGGGTCAGTCCCAATACCCACACTTAAAGTCTTGAGCACTTAAAGGTGCACTTAATAACTCTGGTGATGTCTATATTTTTCTTATTGTCAACAAATCTCATACAGATACAGAACCAAACCAACAATGAACTGATCTACTAACAAGTATTGTGTGTGTATCCAAAGCCTGATATATCTTATTCCTCTGTGCCGTAGACCTACATTGTTGTCCAGAAACTATTAAAAACACATCAGTGAGCCACATTATGAAGAGTTTGATCACATTTTCAGTCTCAGGACAGTAGTTCTTTGTAAGGAAGAAGCCACTTAGCATGTGCAGTTCAATTTACAGAGCTTCACTAGCTTGTTGTGCTACATATCACAATCTCTTAACTTTGTACAAAATTTCTCAAAGAACTTCAATACAAAGTATTTATGTGTATTTACACATCCAGCAGACACAGAACAACATTAGCATTCATCAGAATGAAAATGTAAGTCCAATATTCGCTCTCCTTTTAACTCTGGTTTGGTCTCCTCCTGCTTCTGAGTAATATTTCCGTCTTTTTAGCTGCTTTCTTCACCATCTAGTCACCAACTTTGTCTGTCTGTTGTTTGCTGCTGAACAGGTAGTGTTCAGTAGGTTTATCAGAGCTTTTTTCACTGAAAACAGCTGCTGGAAACACTGCAGATGACGAGGCTAATGAGACTGAACCAAAACAGTAAAGTTGCAGCCTGTAAAACCAAAACAATGAGCTGAAAGATGTTAAAAAAGCTATGTAGTAGTCAGGGTCGAGGGATTTATCACTGTGAGTTTGTCACTGCAGCCTCTTTCACAGTACAAGTAATTTGTTACCAATTTTTAAAATTGTTTTCACTTCCAGTGAGGCAAAGAATTATTTTTCTGTTAAAACTCTATTTTTGACCAGTTTCAATAGACAATTGTTGACCATTTTTAAAACCTATACTTACTTTATCTTTACAATCTCATTATATTATTCATATCACCTGCTTTCTGATTTCTTTTCATCATACAAGACATAAACTTGAAGTCCAGGTTTCAAACTTTGTCTATTTAGACTCCTTAAGACTTAATTTTGTATTTAGTTTTTACTTATATCTTACATATATGTTTTTCTCATTATTTAACATCTTTTATCTTCTTTTGGCTCCAAATCTGGCAGCGGCCTACTATAACACCTCTCCCCAGGTGTCCGGTCTGTCTTAGTGCTTAGCATCACAGGGCTAATTGACGTGACAGGTGACAGCAGTGCTGATGTCACCCCATGTGTCCGAGCCAGTCAGCAGTAGCAATAGGAGGAGGAGGAGGAGGAGGAAGAGGAGGAGGAGGAGGAGGTAGAGAGGGAGGCGGGATCGGCTCAGCAGCGTAATCCCATCGGACTGCTGAGGAGACGAGGTGGAGGGTGGAGAGACTTACAGGAGCATTAACCAGCGATAAACACTAATCAGTGCGCTCAAGCATGCACACGAATATGCACAGACACATGCACACACACCAGAAAAAGTTACTTACAATATATTGATTCTAATAACAAGTATCTGTGTTGTAGAGCTCCGTTGTCCCACACACACACTGTCCTGCTGCCAGAAATACTCACTAGAGCACCAAATGTGGATTCATCAGCTGCTGAAAATAGTCCAACAAATGCACTATTTCCTTCTGTTTGAGAAATGCTTGTTTAAAACTACAGCACCCAGATGTTTTAGGAAATTACTGAACCTTTTTAAAAAAATGAAACTACATTTTTATGAGTAGTTTTTAAAGATTTACATCTTCAGTAGGAGCAGATGGGCTTGGGGCTGAGAGATAGACCAACACATGTCGGTTGTTGACTTTCATGGGATTTGTTGACAGTAAGAAATATAATGAATGACATATGTAATTATAAAAATGTATCCTATAGTAGGGGTGTGCCCGAATACAAATACATTATTAGGCAAAGCACAAATAGCGGGGTTTTTTTTACGAATATTTGTTTCATACAAATATTTCAAAGATTATTTGTTTTCCGGAAGAAAAATAAACCATGTCAAATACCAGAGTGCAGGTCAGTTACATCGCTATCTCAGTCTCTCTCCTCTGCTCCGCTGTGATGTCTATCAGTAGGTCTCAACGAGGGGAGTCACATCCACCTGCTACATGACGCACGTTTCCTAATTTGGACATCACTCCCAGAGTTGGGAGTGTTCCCCAGAGATAAAGCTTCATGAACACTTATTGTAACACTTTAATTTTCTAAAATTAAAAGCGTAATAAAAACAAAAACAGGATTTTTAAGCCTCTTTCCACTTTTATTCGAATACAAATACAAATACAAATAATTTTGCTGCCTCAACAAATACAAATACAAATACTGGGCTCTCTGCACATCCCTATTCTATAGGTCCAAAGTGTTACTTTTAGTCATTTTATAAATACAGGCTCAGCTTTCTGTGGATACAGGACAGTTTGGTTTTAGCTTTTTAGTTTTCATTTGTCACTTTTTACAACGGAGACCATCTGACACCAAAGTATTGAGGATGATAAACTCTATAAATGAACTCTAGAAATGTTTTCATGAAAAAATGTCTTCTCTGAATAATTTCTCTTTACCCCTTTTCTTTCTCATTTTTCTCCTCTGCAGGATTGAAGAGGAGTTGGGCGACCAGGCTCGTTTTGCAGGCCATAACTTCAGGAACCCCAGCGCTCTGTGAAACTGACAGACAGACGAATGACTCACACACACACACACACATTAACCTACAGACACGACAATAACACGGACCGAGCCATGTATAAAGAAAAAATATCACACTGATTCATGAAAAATACACGAGCAAAAGAGCTGAGCAAAAAAATAAAATAAAAACCCCACAAAAATAAATTATGCACTGGACTTATATATAGGTATGGAGATGATGCTGTATGCACACACACACACACACACACACACACATATATATATATATTACGCAGATGCAACACGCACTCAAGCACACGCAGGGGAAACAATGATAATATAAAATCTATAAGCCAGACATGCACTGTTACTGTAGTTTTAAAGGAATAGTTCATGTACAGCCAGAGGACAGACCTGCAAAAATACAGATTATTGTTGTAAAAACAGAGAGATAAATAAGTAGAGATATAATAGAGTAAAACAGAGTGAAGCACGCAAACTGAAAGGGTGAAAAAAAAAACCCTATAAAAGACACCAAAACAAGATGATGCATTCACAGAAACAAAACAGTTTCAGGGATCGAGAGAAAAAACGACAAAACTGCACAAACACTTACACACTCTGTTGCATCACACACTGACCTGGACACTGAAGAACCTGCACTCTGCCCACTTCTGTCCTCCGCCCTCCTTGTTTTTCGTCTCCTTTTTCTTCTCGTCAAGTCCCCTTTTCTCACTTTCGAACCCTCGTTTTCCTCCTGATGTGATTCTGATGACGGCAGATTATTTGTCCTTCCTGCTTGAAGTCCTCCTCTGTCCTAAAAAAAAAAACAAACACAAAAAAAAAAAAGAATAAAAAATGAACCCTAAACCCCTCAAATGTTCCTTAAGTTTCTCCTGAGTGTCCATAGAATAGCTGTGTTGAAAAAGAAGAAAGGTAATTTAAAAAAATGAATAAATTAACAGAACGCTTGTCATTGAAAATAATGTGAAAATATGTGAAATAAAAAGATGGTAATTTACAATTTCAATCACAGTTAAAAGGTTTTTGTCTTTTTTTTGTGCGTGTGTTTCTTGTTTAGATATTTTCCACACAACAACATGGATTAAATTAAAGGATAAGTCTGGTGAAATTCTATATTTTTTATTATTGTCAACAAATCTCATGTGCAGAGCCAAACCAACAATGAATTGATCTACCTCAGAGTTCTTTCTGTTTTTTATGTCTGAACCCGACCCGAGCCCAGTTAATGTACGCTGAAGCGCTGTTATCCAGTCACATAATTATTGTTACCATGGTTACAGCTTGCCTGATTACACATGTGTGGGCACCGTCAAAAAGCATTGTTTTATATAAACAGATATAGGCAGATTGTTTTAACACACACACACACACATTACTCAACGTCATCAGCAGTTATAAATATAATAAAATTTGACCAAACCCAACCGAAACCTGAACTTTTTGCCGAAAATTTTGCCGGGTCCCATCAGGCTCTGGTCTGGTATCCACCCTCTAACCTACTTACAAGTATTGTGTGTGTATCCAAAGCCTGATATATCTTATTCCTCTGTGCTGCAGACCTCCGTTGTTGTCCAAAATCTATTAAAAACACATCAGTGAGCCACACCGCTGCACTGGGTGACATGTTCCTTCTTTATGAAGCCTTTGGGCACGTTAGTTTGTCACATTTTCAGTCTCTGGAGAGTAGTTCTGTGTAACGCAGACACCACTGAGCATGTGCAGGAACATTGTTCTGTTTTCAGAGCTTCATTAACTTGTTGTGCTACATATCACAACCTCTTCACTTTGTACTGAAGTTCTTTTAATTTACAATGTAGTAGACTGAAAACGAGATCGCTGTTATTAGTCTTCAAACTAACATGACTAAACTCTTCATAATGAAGGAACAAGTCTACGGCAAAGAGGAATAAGATATATCAGGCTTTGGATACACAAACAATACTTGTAAGTAGATGAAGTCATTGTTGGTTTGACTCTGCACATGAGATTTGTTGACAATAAGGAAAATACTGGATTCTGCCAAATTCAACATGCTAGTATTAGCATATTATGTGATTCTCGCAGACTGAAACTGTGATTATGACTATAATTATGGGATGGCTCCTGTTGGTCGCTGCTGTTGCTGTAATCATAACCGAGACTGTGACACACTAGTTTTAATATTGGGTTTAATGGGGTTTTTTTTACATGCAGGGGTTGTGTGTGTCAGTGAAGGGCTGAAGCTATTTCTGAACTCAGGTGTATGATAACACATCTGTCATATCTCATAGAAGCACCAGGTTCAACTCCTGTGTATGTGGCTAGGAGCAGTAAATTGTAGCCACAGTAGAGATACTGCAGTCGTCTGCTGCGTAGCATCATAGCAATAATCACAGCTGCAGTGTAGCCCGAATGATAATCACAACACCGCAACTTCAACCCACAGCCAGGCAGAGCAGCCAGCTGTGGTCACAGCAGCGTCTGTATGTTGTTGGAGCTCAGCCTTTCAAAACTGAGCTGAAGTGCCAGATCAGCTCCTCTTTTCTGTGTCTGCAGTGTTCCCCTAAACTCTCAGAAGGATTGGCCTAACGCTCTGACTGCACCTGGATCAGGGGAAAGGCAAAAAGTATCGCACGGTAACACAGAAGTACTCCAGAAAAAGAGATCTCACCCCAGGGACCCATTTCTCTTATGTGGTGCCAATATCATGCTACCATCATGCAGTTATATTTAATTAAGGCGACACAAAGAATTCATAAAACACACAAAAACATGTCTTTCCTTATTTGATTTATTCATTTGGTTCACATGTGATGAGCACAAACCATCCAGTGTTAAACATACAGTAGCCAAGTGTCCAATAACTAGATCAATCTTTATTAATCCCCGACTTCTCAACACTGAATACCGGCACAAATATCTTTAATATACTCTCTATACAGTATGTAAGTACATCATATATTTAAGTACATCCTTTCTTGACCATTTATTGTCAAAGGGCCCTGAAGTAACAGTTAGGTGAGACAGACTGTTAGCGAACACATGAAACAACCTGAACTGACTGATTGTCTGCCGGAAATAATATCGGACATTTCAGCTCAAATTAACATCAGATTACGACGAGAAACACGACCGACGTTTCCTATCATCCACATACTTGAGCAGCTCCACTTCCACCTGTTAAATAAAGAAACCGAAAGACCAAAAAAGCATCTGAAAAACAAACGTACACATCCATCTGCCCCACTAACTTCTCTTGTAAAACAGAACATTAAATCAGCTGAGAACATTGTGTATAATTTCCAATTTTCGAGATGTTTGATGTATTTTTTACGCCTTTTCAGTTTTGTGGTCAACACTCACATATTTAATACTGTAACCCGACACTCTTAGAAGCTGCCCTACTGGTAAAAAAAAACAAGAAAAAGAAATAGAAAGAGATTAAAAGGTGAAACATGACAAAGAACTAAATTCTCACAAAGTAAACACACGTCTGTCTGAGGATCAGTCAGCCCAGTTTACCGACACATAGTGACACGTGACGAGATCTAAAGGTGTTGTTCATCGGTCGCGGCGGAGACGTCCACGCGTCCTTTACGCGCGCGCGTTGATGATGTCGACGAATTCCGGTTTCAGAGAGGCTCCGCCCACCAGGAAGCCGTCCACGTCGCCCTGAGACGCCAGCTCTTTGCAGTTAGCTCCTGTCACTGAGCCTGGAGAGACACAGGCAGAAGGAGGGGTGATCACATGGAAAACGAAGCCTGAATTCAACAAAGCAGCTCAATCAAAGCCTTGAAGCACCTGATCGTCTTCTGTTTTATCTGTATGATTAAACAAACTCAATGCAATCATAAAATATAAGTCTTTTAGATGATTTAAAATCAAACGTTAAATGTTTTCAGTCATATGAACAGATGTTACGAGTGTTTTATCACAGAACTATGACAGATTAATAACAGGAAAAAGTTTCAAATGAGTTTCAATACACAGGAATATTTGGTTTTGACAATTATCAGCTATCATTCATTGTGTGGAACTATACTACATATGAAAAAGTATATATAAACTATATATAAAAAACCTTTTTTTCCCTCTGCCCAATTACATAAAAACAGCCAGAAAGCTGCTCATCACTGCTTCTTTTGGACACAGATGTCTGAAATTTAATTATTACTATCAAAAATGTAGAAGAAATAAGACTCTTGAACAAAACTAAAAGTATGCAGTCATATAAAGTAAAGCTATCAGTTATAATTATTTCAGCTAAAAAAAAAAAATGTTTTAATTGGTGATTTCTGTGATGTGAATGGCTCTTAAACACTGTGATACAACCCTTAGCTTCAGCTGGTAGTTAAGAAAATGAAACTGTTGAATCTATATTATATAAACCTATTTCTTAAAGTCTGAACCTCTCCAACACAGGTTCACACAGGGACACATTAGCAACGACTCCACGTTCAGAGATAAAAAGGTTCAAAATGAATCACTTCAGTTAAAAATCATCACTGACCTCCGTAGATGATGCGAACAGAGTCGGCTACGTCGTCTGACACGTTGGCTCTGAGCCACGCCCTCAGCTTCTCATGGACCTCCTGAGCCTGGACGCACACACACACACGCACGCACACACACACACACGCACACACACACGCACGCACACACACAAATTAAAAATATGATACATGAAAAGTTAAGTTAAGTCATTTATAAGAATATTTTAGCTACTAAATGTGATGTTTGTTTGCTTAATCATTCTCAGCACCAATGAAAATCTGAGTCATCTTTAATTTACGGGTCTTTTAGCTTTACAGAGACGAGATGAAAGTTTTGTCTGATAAATTAAATGTAATCTTGATGCTGTTTGGCTACCTGGATGAACATACTGTAAATAAAGGGAAAATACGGTTATTTCACCTTGATGTATTTCCAATAAGTGTGACCTCTGTGGATCTACGGCAGCTTTGTTACAGAGATTCGGGGAAGTGAGGACTCGCTCAAAACAACGTATATCAGAGCAAGCTGTGCAACACAGCTGTTCAAATAAACAGAATTTCTACATGAATCATTTCAAACACTTCTCTCTAAATCTGACTGAAAGCAAACATAGAAAGTAGCCGTCTGGAACAGACAAAGCTTCAGGACGCTCCTCATTTCCCCCAAATCTCTGCAACAGACCTGAAGGTGCAACGTCTGCATTATAGAGTCACATTTATGTGGAATACATCAGATAGAGATAAACCGTTACCTGTTCAGGTGTAGCCGTCTTGCCTGTGCCGATGGCCCACACAGGTTCATAAGCCAGCACCACTTTCCCCCAGTCCTTCACATTCTCTGCAACACAACCACATCCCTTCATTAAATGATAACACTGAACCTCTTTATAAACCACTAATGATCTACAAGGAAGTATTTCCTAATATTAAACATTAAGATACACGTGTTCAATTGAGGTAAAATACCCAAAATCACCGAGCGACTGAATATGAGCTCTAGTCTGAGTCCTTTCCCCTTCTAAAGGTTCCAGCAGGACAAAAGCTAATTAGGTTGTGTTACAATAACAGAAAAGATCCTTTAATTTAAATAAATCTAGAGCTGCACTGATCCATCACATCTGTTCTCCTTTAAAATAATAAAAAAAAAAACAGCATTAACGGAGAAACGAGACGATCGTGTCTCATGAAGTTTCTTTGACGGCAGAAAGCACTGACCTATTTGCATTTTAAATCAGGATTTGTAGCCTACTTTATATGCAGAAGTGGGTTAAATGAGGCCAAGATGAAACCAGAGGAAAGATCATTAATAAAATTCGGAAACTCTCTGTGATATCAGACAGACGGCTGAGAGGACACAGAAGCAAGAGGAAGGCAGTGTTTCATATTTATGAGAACAATATAAGCAGATACAAGAAGAACTGGAAACGAAAATTAGGATATTAATTTGAAAAAATGTAGAAGTTTGTTTACAACTAACTAAAAATAAATAATAATAATAAAGAAAGAAGAAAAAGGGAAGAAAAGGAGATAAAATATATAAATAAAAGGGTAAAAATGTTCTTGTTGTATTTCCTGTTTTTACCTGCGATGACCTGCGTCTGAGCGTAGACGACTTCTTCTGTGGTGCCCGCCTCGCGCTCGTCGAGCTTCTCCCCGATGCAGGCGATCACCCCGAGATCGCTCTCCAGAGCATGAGCCACCTGAGATTCAACACCAGAGTCACAACTTCACCCGCAGCTGCACACCTGAGCTTTGACAACACGCTGGCGGATTTGCAACAGACACATTTTAATTTTCTGTATTTTTTGAGTAAATATGTGTTTCTTACATGCTCCTTTTTTGTTCAGGAGTAAAACAAAGTCATGATTTCTACATGAAGACGGTAACTGTGACAGATGTACATACAGTATGTGTTTGGTACATATTTGAAGGTTTGAAGTGCAACATCTGAAGCCTTTATAGAGAGCAGAAGTGAAACAGGATGACATTTGTAGTAAATTAAATAACTAAAGAAGCTTTAGAGCAGAGTCTTTCTCAACAGTATGTCATGTTATGGTAACAGCATTTCCCATCGTGGGTTAAAGGTTACGGGGCGAGTTGAGTTAGTTCAGACGTGTTTGTAATAACAACAGGACAGAGAGGACTGAGCGGTGGAGACGTTTGTAGAAAACAGAGAGTGTTTTTTTTGTATTCTACAAAATAACTGCTGTAGTAGATGATGAATTGTCTTAGAATATGGAAAATCAACTCCAGAGAGACACATGACAGAAATGCTGGATGAGATATCGCATTGCGTGACGGTAGCTGGTGGAACCTGGACGTGATGTCACATGACTTCGGCTCCCTGCGGACAAATTTATGATTGTATGCAGAGCTGAACAAGCTGCCGGTGCCGTGGTGGCATCAAGGATGTCACTGTTTAGTCTTTTACCAAGAAATATGTCTAGAAGATCCTGCAGAAGCTGATACATGTTAAAATACAATAAACAAAGACATCTTTTCATCTGCAAATAACCAAAACCAGGTCTGTGATGCGTCTTTGCTGTTATTGGCTGCTTAAAAAACAAAACAAATGACAGCAACATCCACCAGCTTCTGCCCCAAAAACTTATCTTAATTCATCTTTAATTTATCTCTTTAAAATCATGGATTGCAAGTTTTGTCGATTCATCAGTCCAAAGCGTCGGTCTCACCTTCTGGCCAATCAGCTCGTCGCTTTCTCCGAACACATGGCGGCGCTCGGAGTGTCCCAGGATCACCCAGTCGACCCCACAGTCCTTAATCATGGCCGGGCTGGAGGGAGAGGTGAGACAGGAAAAGCTTCAAAGCACTTAAAATGACAAAAAGGTTATTTAAATATTCATCAGCCTGCCAGTGTAATTATTCAGAAGTATTATAAATGATTAATGTGAGTGTATTCAGTCAGTGAGGGGGGGGGGGGAGGTACCTGATCTCCCCTGTGAACGCTCCCTTGGCCACCTTGTAACAGTTCTGGGCCGCGACACCGATCTTTGGATCCAGACGGGACCGAGCGAAGTCCAGGTAGATGGAGGGAGCGCCGCACACCACCTCTGGAAATGAGCCAGAAACAAATGTTCATTGTGACTTTAATTTCATCTCTCTGTGAATCATCTGAGACTGAAAGTCTTTCTTCTATGTCTGTTTGTACTTTCTGTCCTTTCCTCGTCAGCTCATCCAATCCTGAAGGCTGCCATTTTCAATATTTTTCTTATTGTCAGCAGATCTCATGTGCAAAGTCGAACCAACAATGAACTGATGAAACTCTTTTTAACAGTATTTGGACAACAACAGCACAGAGGAATAAGATATATCAGGCTTCAGATACACACACAATACTTGTTAGTGGATCAAGTTTGGCTCTGGACGTGAGATTTGTTGACAAAAAATATAGAAAATCACAACCTGATCATTTAAGGATCCATACATGTTACTATGGCGATCCAAACCTCAAAATTCTAATAAATGCATTTTGTAAGTGGATTAATTAAGGGCTGCAATTAGTTATTATTTTTATTATCAGTTAATCTGCTAAATATTTTCTCAATTAATTGATTTATTGTTTTGTCTTTAAAATGTCAGTAAATACTGAAAAATGACTCGTATTATTTCCCACAGCTGATGGTGATGCCTTCAAATATCTTCGTTTTTTCTGAATGAACAGTTCAAAATCCAAAGATGTTCAGTTTACCATCACGTTAACAAAGAAAAGCTTCAAATTCTCACATTTGTGAAACTGGAACCAGACAATATTTGGCATTTCTGCTTAAAAAAAATGACAAAAATGATTATTTAATATTGTATTGATGTAGCTCTACCTAAATTAAACTCATTTATGCAATGCATCATAGACATTTTATGCAACTATTGACAGCTCTAGTCATCATGAAAAATCAAAAATGCAACACATACAGTACTTATTTGAAGCTAATAGGTCACTGTTAGCTGCAGATAATAAGTGGTACAAAAAAGTGACTTTTGACCCTGAACTGAAAGAGTTAATTGAATTGAATTTAATGGGGTTACATTTATTTCCAGAGGAGTTCAGTCAGTAATAGTAGTTGCAGTGTGGCTGAGCAGCTGGTTTAGGTTACTGTGATCCAAACTGTTTCTGTCTGTGTTCATTTTAACTGTTAAAAAAAGTTTTAAATAATAATCTGTTGTTGTCACTTTGGTTTTCTACTAGGACTGCAACTAACAGTTATTTTCATTATTGATTAATCAGTTGATTATTTTTTTAATCAAATAAAGTGGATATCGGTGTTTTTAGTAAAAAAATCCACAGTGTGTCCACACAGTCGTCTCCTCAGCAGTCTGAGTTAAGGCTGATTTATGATTTATTCCTTTCATGTTGCACACCTGGAGAATTTTGTTATGTCGACACTTTCATATTTTGTCACGCAATGTGATTGGGTAGTGATACTAATGTTGCCATGGAGATTACAGTTTTCACTGAACTTCATTATTGATATTTTGGTTTGTAACTTTAGAAAACTTGGGATGATATAACGTAGCTAAACAGACTGGCTGGAGGATAGTGTCTGGTTACCATGGAGACGACTAAAACCTTGAAGCATAAATTGAAAACGTTGCGTGACTCTTTAATTTCTGTTGAGTAACACTTATAAAAAGTGTCGAGCGATCTACCATAAATCAGCTTTTAGTCATATCAAGTGGATATTTACAGTCTTTTTAGCATCAAATTCCCTCTTTGTGTTTCCTCGGACAGTGTTTCCCTGTTGAGCTGCAGGTGGAAGTATAGAAACAAAAAGAGGAACTTTGGCACTAAAAAGACTGTAACGTTGAAAGATATCTACTTGATTTGACTCATTTGGACGCTGAAGCTTCATATCAACTTCAGATAAACTTTTAAATACATTTTTGCACAGAAGGAGGACTGTGGATTTTGTCTCCCATCATTATGAAGAGATCTTCTAATGGTCAGTATGAACAGGAGGAATGATTACAGCAAGAAAAACATGTTTCACTGTTCATTTGGGCTCCTGACTGTTGTTTTAAGATAAACTAGGAAAATATTGAACCCGTCCTTGAAAGACATTTGAAACATGAAAAGGGTCCCAAACTAGACACAGCTGTATTGTAGAAAAAATGATTGGGGTTTATAACCTAAATTTTAAAGGTCAAATAAATGTGGTGGAATAAAAAGTATGAAGCGACAGAAAATAGAAATATTCTCGAGTGCAAATACCTCTGGCTGCAACTAACCATTATTTTCATTATTGATTAATCTGTCGATTACTTTCTAGATTAACTGATTAGTTGTTTGGTCTATAAAATGTCAGAAAATGGTGCAAAATGTTGATTTCTATTTCCAAAAGCCCAAGATGAGGTCCTCAAATGTCTTTTGTCCCAAACAACAGTCCACAACCCAAAGATATTCAGTTTAATGGACTAAATAAAAAGAGAATGTGGGCATCTTTAAAAAAAAAGGGGAAAAAAAGACTCAAAATGATTACTATCGAAATAGTTGGCGATGAATTTTCTCTCAGTCAACTAATCAGTTAATCAACCGATCATTGCAGCTGTACAAATACATCAAAACTGTGTAAAATGTACTTGTTTACTCTTCACCACTGAGGATGAGGCAGAAACGTCAGAGGCCTTTATGCAACTCATCCAGATCACATGACTCCCAGTGTCACTGCGTCATCTGATCAGCAGCATCCCCCACCACCACCTCCACCTTCCCCCGTCTGATTCTCACTTTATCGATCACCTTTGTTAATCTGTGCACTCTAAACCCCCGCAGACTGCACCTGTCAGTACGTCAGCAGGCTGTTTTAGTTACCGGTCTGGTCGTGCAGGCTGGCGGTGTTCAGGGTGGTGATCAGCTCCTCCAGACTCTCCTTGATCCCGTTCATCTTCCAGTTTCCTCCCACGAAGAACCTCCGCGACGCCATGTCCCGCTGATGGTGGCTGATTGCCGGTGAGGAGAAGTGATGGAGGTCCGGTGTAGCAGCTGCAGGATGGATCCGACCTTCTGCTGGTGCCTGAGGCTGTGTCCTTCAGGTGCTGTCGGAAATATCAGAACTCGAGACTGGCGAACAGCTTCCTTCTTCTTTTGGGTTTATTGGCAGCTTTGCGGCGCTTTATCGCCCCCCACTGATCTGGAGTATGAACTAAACATCCTCTCTCTAATATTTCTACCAAACAAAGAATTACAATGGAAATAATAAACAAAATAGTCATAATTAAATAAATAAAAGGGAACCAAATGAAAATAAAAATAAATAACTAATAGTTCTCAGATTCTATTCATTATTCTTGTTGATCTTAAATAGTCTAGTAGGAGTTTCCAACACCTTTTTTTTTTATAAGATACAAGATTTTTTTTTAGAATATTACTGATATTTTGCTCTCCAGACTTTCTGGTCCACTGTTTTTTCCTCTCCAAAATATTCACACTTTCCATTACTATGTTTTCAAGTCACACAGAGAGAACCGTTTAAACCAGTATGACCATTCCTTAATCTTGTTATAACTTTCTCCTCTTTCCTATTTCGTTCTGCAGACGCTGCACTCCTAACTAATTAGTAGGGATGTGCAGAGAGCCCAGTATTTGTATTTGTATTTGTATTTGTTGAGGCAGCAAAATTATTTGTATTTGTATTTGTATTCGAATAAAAGTGGAAAGAGGCTTAAAAATCCTGTTTTTGTTTTTACTACGCTTTTAATTTTAGAAAATTGAAGTGTTACAATAAGTGTTCATAAATAAACTACCTTATGAAGGAGGTCCCCACACTGGATCTTGAACAGGAGTCTCCCAGATCATAGACGACTTTACTCATCGCCTCATTGCAGACAGACCTCTGACTAACAAATATTTTTTAAAATGTTTGTATGAAACAAATATTCATAAAAAACCCCATTATTTGTGCTTTGCAGAATAATCTATTTGTATTCGACACACCCCTGCTAATTAGTGACGTGTTGATCCTTAAATTGGAGCCAATTTCTTTTTTTCTTTCTTTTTTTTTGTAAATTAATACAAGACAGAATGTGTATGTGTATGTGTGATGACGGACAGAGATCAAACCATCAGGTTAGAAGCAGGTGGGAGTTCAGAGGGACTCTAGCTGCACTGTGTTGTTTACTCTTTGATTTACACATTTCATTTAACACTGGCCTGACAATGTTTCAATATAAGCTCAATATAAATAAAAAGTTCAATACACATATGTGGTGTTTGATATTTTTACATTATTTAAGGTTTTTATACCAAACATAATATAGTCGTCCATGTAAACTGTTTGGAAAATGGCAGGCGCTTTCAAAAAAATTACACGACGCTGATTGGTTTGGACACAAGCGCATAAGCCTGACAATATCGATTCTTGCGTGATCTTGTGAGTCCGCTGCCTTGCAAGGTAACACCTCAGAGTCATTATCACTTACATGAAAATAGAGACAGTGTTGATGTTGGTTTCTAAATGCTATTTATACTGTAAGCTTTCTGCTCCACACAAAACTTCTGGAGGGGAAATACAGAATCCTACATTTATTGTCGGCCTAAAAGTAGTCAAATTTAACCATATTCTAATCTAAAAGAAAGACACCTGCTGTTTTCCCTCCCCAGGTTGATATAATCTCCAAATGTCCAAAGTTTGATAGCAGAAAATCAAAAATCTAAAACATAGACTGTAATCTTTAGGTTTTACAGCCACAATTTTGCTCCAGCGTTTGTGTGTCCTCCCTGCTCTCCAGATGCTGTCTGACTCATGCTGCTGATATGTGTCGACCTTGTTAACAAAACTTCCCTCCAGACTGTTTTGTGCTGCAACTGCAAGGACAAATTTAAAAAAAACTGTCTTTTTTACACGCACGTGCTGTTTCAGCACGCAGGGCTGGATTTCCAACCTGGCAAAGCAGGCAGCTGCCCCAGAAACCCCCAGACCCCCAGGGGGCCGCAAAAGGCCCAGATTTACTCTACATCATTTGGGACTACATAATTTGATCGCTTGCAAATGCGTTATAAATTTCTCCATCCTCCCTCTTGGAGGGAGTCTGTGTTGAAATCTAGTTTGAAGCCTTTATTAGTTTTATTTTATATTGAGCTCATTTGTTTTATCAAACTGCAAACAGAAAACTGAGGGACAGGTTTTATTATTCCATCACAGGAGTACTGTCAGGCTGCAACCAACTATTATAAACAATTATTTTCTCCAATAATCGATCGTTTAGTGTATAAAATGTCAGAATATAGCAACAATTCCTCCAAATCAAATGACCAGATACATTGTTTGACCATGTGGACAACATCTTCTGTCTGTGCTTTCCAAACCTGTTAGAAATCACTGTTAAAAAAATAAATAAATAAAGTTTTATGGTGTGACAGCACTGTGGTTAAGGTCTGCTTATGTTTAGGGAATGATTGGAGGAACATGTGGTTTGGGTTTAAGTTACTACTTCCTTAAAGTCAAACCACTTTTGTCATCATGGCTACAATTGTAACCACAGGGTTACATTTAGGGGACGGACAGAAAATGAATAGTTTTCACAATGGCAAAAGTCCACTGTTGGGTTAAAACCTCCATCCACCCCCCCTCTTCTGAATGAGGAAATCTGTCCACATAAACTGAGCACAAAAAGTAAGGAAATTTGTGTTTGGTAGATTATTTCTTTGTTATAACAATGCTTCTTGGCAATAAATCTTATACTGTTGGAAAGCCTGTTTATTTCCCTTTTCAACGGTGCCACATTTGTAAGGAACATGCATTTGTGGGATGATCAGCAGAGCTTGAGTAGCAGAGTATGTGGGTTGCACCCAAGAAAAATTTGCCAAATCTTCTCTGCCAATGCCAAACAGCTTATTCTGCCATTGACTCTTGTTTGGTGTTTGGTGGATTGGATGATTGAAGTTTGAAGAAACAAGACATATTGGCAATTTAACAATTTATTTATTTAACAAACAGGAGCCTCAGTAGTGTGGGGAAGAACCATACACAGCCACAACAGCCTGGCACCTCCTTCTCATGCTGATCATACACTGCTGTGGGATGGCATCCCATTCTTCTACCAGCATTTGTTGCAAGTCAGCTGACGTGGTTGTGTTGGTCACTCTGGCACGAACAGCACGCCCAAGCTGATCCCACAAGTGTTCAATGGGGTTGAGGTCAGGACTGCTGGCAGGCCATTCCATCCTCTCCACTCCTAAATTCTGGAGGTAGTCTCTGATAAACCCCACAAACCAACAAATGCTGGTTGAAGAATGAGAAATAATATTTATTGCCAAGAAGCATTGTTACAACAAAGAAATAATCTACCAAACACAAATTTCCTTACTTTTTGTGCTATGTTTATTATTTGTCATCTGAACTGCACCACTGTTATCACAATTACTACAACTGCTAGATGGCATCTGTCACTCAAACGTAACTATAAGTTGTTTTTGGCCAACTGACGTGGTTTTTCTTGGGAGGACAGTTTCGAAAATAGTGAAAAATGCTGATCATTATTCCTTGAAGCTCAAGTGAACATATTCAGATGACTTGTTTTAACACAAAGATGTTGAGTTTACCATCAAGGAAAACTACTATCACTGGGAAAACTAGCAAATATTCACATTTGAGAAGCTGATACCAGGGAATTTTTGGCATTTGTCTGTTAAACAATGACTAAATGATCAATCAGTTGCCAAAATGTTTGCCAATCATCTAATCATTTCAACTCTAGAGTACCACCATGTATAGTGGGGGTCAACAGGAGCCCAACAACAAACTTTATTACATGTGTAACCCTTTAAAATCAGTTTAAAGGTCAATCGTATCCATTGACACACACAGACACACAGACTCTGACATGGTGTTAATGCAGAATTCTATGTTTATTAGAAAGTTTTTCAACAAACATTTCGTCTTTTTACAGAGGAACTGCACAAGTGTAAAAGTACTACAAAATGCAGCTGAACACAGGGGAGTAAAATAAAGTTTACAGGTCTTTACAGGAGTGTTTTTTTTTATAGGTCTGACCGCCACCCGACTCGACCTTCAAACCTTCATTCGTCTGGGTTTATCAATCGGATTTTGCACAGTCAGATGGGGGAAAACAGCAGCAGCCATCTTGGTTTTAAAAGTTAGCTGGTTGTGTTAGCAGGGATCCAAGACGGCAGCTCTACTCTTGCTCTTCTCCAGTGGTACACACATATTTGTAAAGCCCCCCAAAAAAAAAAAAAAAAAAAAAAAAGAAAAAAGACACTGTACATCAACTCTCCATCCTAATGTGTTATTTTCAACTATAAAATACAAATAAATTTACATATTCGTCTAAATAAGTGCAGGGCTCTTTTACAGGTCAAAGATCTCAAAGATAATAAAAATATATCTGTAATCCTACAGTCTTGTTCAATATTCATGTGTTCTTTCTTTTTTTTTTATTGTCAAAAATCTATATGTGTTTAATTGACAATTTCAAAATAAGAGCTTATTTTCTGCTCAGTAATCCTTTTGAATAATGCGCTATTTTTTATATGTTTTTTTATTTCTGGTGTTTAAATCCTCAACGATAGTAAAACTCTTGTACATACAGCGGGATGCATCGTGCACTGTGTTCCTGATGCCATTTATACAACGTGACTCACTTGCAACCTCTCATATTTTGCATACATAAATGAGGAGGAAGTAGAGAGGAAGGGAGAAAGAGAGTGAAAACATCTGCACGAAATCTCCTCCAACCTCACTCGCCTCCTAGTTGATTCTCCTCTCCTCTTCTCCTCCCCATCTCCCACCCTTTTCATCCTCTTCCTCTCCTCCTCCTCCTCCTCCTCCTCCTCCTCCATCCCCTCTCCCCCGTGTTTTTCTTCCCTAGGACGACTCAGTTCCAGAGTTTCAGGAAGCTGTCCCAGGATCCTGTGCAGACGCCCATACCATCTTCGGGGACCCCGGTGCAGCTCACCCTGTTGTCATGGCCGGACAGCACACCTGGAGGAGGAAAAGAAAAAAGAAAGGACCTCGTCTCGCTTTACGTTTCTAATTTGTTTCGCTGCGTTTTGTCGTTACTTCTGTCGTTACTCACCGACTTTCTCTCCCTTCAGTGAGTCCCAGATGTGGCAGTTGAAGTCGTCGTAGCCAGCAAAGATGAGGCGGCCTGAGTTGGAGAGAGCCAAAGACGTGACGCCGGCGTTCAGGCTGCCGTCCTGGTAGCTATTCACCTCCTGGTCGGAGCGCAGGTCGTACATCTTGCAGGCGCAGTCGTCGGAGCCTGTGATGACGGCATTTCCACTGGGGAAGAACTGAATAGAGGAGAGAAGGACAAAATGATTGGTGTTTATCAGTATTTGCCTGTATGTGTTACATGATCTGTCTCTTCTGTGCCAGTCATCAAATTTATTGATTTAAAGGGCAGGTTCCCAATTTTTCAAGTCTGTCTTAAAACAATAGAGGTTTTTCTTGCCATAATCATTCCTCCTGTTCATACTGGCCATTAGAGGTTCCCCTATAATGCACATAATGGAGACAAAATCCACAGTCCTTCTTGCTAAGCTAATATGAAGCTTCAGTCGTCCAAATTGAGTCAAATTGAGTAGATATCTTTCAACGTTAAAGTCTTTTTAGTGCCAAAGTTCCTCTTTTTGTTACTATACTTCCACCGCAGCTCAACAGGGAAACACAACAAATGAATGCAACAACATCCTCGTCGCAAAACAGCAATTCCAACACCAGACTAAAGCTAGTGCTGCTGACGTGTGTTTGCCTCGACTCTCTTAGGTTTTACAGCACCAGGATCTTAATTAAGTTACCTTTGAACATTAACCTCATTAATTCCACTAGGATGACAGTATCTGCTAGATGGCCAACTCTCCCTTTCTTGCCTCATTACATCGACATTGTGGTATTTAGTGGTTTAGTGGTAATTAGCAAGACCTCGTGTTTACAAAAATAGCATCCGTTCAAACGTATCCATAAGGTAGATCCTAAATATGTCATGTCAAAAATCATTTTATTCTTCAGTTCACTGACTTCAAAGACCTTCTGCTCTGTTTCTGTCTCACCTCAAGTGTTTCTAATACTTTCACAAGAAACTCTAGGAGGTTCCCTTCCTGTTTATGCATATCGTCACTGTGGTTCAGGACTTTGCATTATAAATTGTTCAACTTATTGTTGAAGTAGTCTAAATTGCCGTGGATACTTTTTTGGTTCAATTGTGGTTTTTTTAGGGCACTCAGAGGTCTGACATTCACATAAAATGGTGGACTGTAACTATAGTGAACTACATAAAGTTTTGGTCTGTCTTATGTGATGTGACGCTTCATGGAGCCCTCACAGCGATGGCGTTGATGTCACTGGTGTGTCCGATGAAGGTCTGCTTGCAGGTGCCTTCCCTCAAGTCCCACAGCTTGGCCAGAGAGTCACAGGCTCCGGAGATGAAGGTGTTCATGTCGGGGGACAGAGCCAGCGACATGCAGTCTCCAATGTGGTTGGTGAAGACTACCTTCTGCTTGCCAGTCTCCAGGTCCCACAGACAGCTGAGGGAGATGATGGAGGTTATAGATGAAGGAGCGCTCGTAGCATAATGCTGCTGTCAGTGTTGTTGTTCTCTCTCTATTAGGGTCTTTTTAAGTTGATCGGGTCTAATAATAATGATTTTATGATTTGCCTGTTTTATTTTGCCGCCCTTATAAAACACTTTGTAACGTGGGTTTTGAAAAGTGCTCTAAAAATAAAGATTATTGTTATTATTACTATAAAGTTTACTTTTTGATCACTATCATGAGAGACACATGCTGCAAAAGGATCAAAAACAAAATTAATAACTAAAAACAATTTTAAAAATAGCTAACTTCCATGGGCAGACATTTTTTAAAAACATCTTGAACTAGGGCTAGGTGATATTAACAAAATTACATTTTTGACCAAAGACCTCGATATCGATATTGCAACAATATTGTAGTGATGACTATTTGTGCTTTCACAAAATATTTAATGAGATTTTGATAAATAATCATCAGTAATGTGGATATAATGACTAAGTGGGTAAAGGCAAATAATAGAACAGCTAGAACAGTCTGATAAGTTTAGACAATGACATCATTTCATTGTAATGCAGCCTTTAAAACCAGGATAAGACAACACTTATGCCATATCACAATATTATAATATCCAAAATCTAAGACGATATGTAGTCTTGTATCATGATATTGATATAATATCGACTGGTCTGTGATGTGTTTAAGCTAGCACAGCACAAAGACTGGGAAAGGGGAAACAGTTGCATCTTGTTAGCTAGCTGCTAATACACCAGAATCACCTGGTGTTTGTTCAACATTACTGTTTAGAGGACTTCTGAGATGGTGGTCAGTGAATAGCCCACATGCATGCACTAACCATTTATTTAGTCACAATGTCTGGATTTGCATCTCTACAAGTATTACCTGTACTCAGTACATACAGTACAAGTGCATGAGCAGACTTAAGAGTTGTTGGAAAGCAATGGAGCTGTTAGTGCTAAACTATAAACTCGCTAAATGTTGGGAGTATTCATTTTGCAGTTCCTGTATGCATATTAAAATATCTTGATTTTTGAGTGGGTTAGTTGGTTGTTAATGGAAACTTCTTTTCCTGAAATGCAACATGTAACATGTTTTTTTGTTTTTTTCATGTTCATGGCTGGAATAAATGGTGGATGGTAGTAAAAGTGTTGGCAATGATGAACAAACAAAGAAATACATAAATAAATCCTTGGGAAAAACAAATTTTGTTGCTTTTTATGAGGTTTTAGAAATCTGAAATTAGCATTTGCAGTTTTTTTTCCATCATTATCTATCCGTCCTTAACAAATCAGAATCTTTTGTCTGCTATTTGCCAAAACAGCACACTGCATACATATACTGTAAACTTTATATTTGTGTATTTGGATGCACACTTGATATGTTAGTAAATGACGCCTTTGGAGTTACTTTAGATTCAAAATACTTGTACGTGTATATTATATATATTTTGTGTATAATATTTTCTACTATAAACACGTGTGATGAAAGAAAAATTATCAATGAGAAACTTACCAGGTGGTGTCACCAGAAGCTGTGAGGATCTCAGTGTCGCTAAGGAAACGGCAGCAAGACAGGTAACCTGGGTGGGAGAGAGAGAGAGAGAGAGAGAGAGAGAGAGAGAGAGAGGTATCAGTTCATCCATCTTTCCCTCCATATTCAAATCTTTTGTCTTTAAATTTTAGCTGTAATTTTGATTTATTAATTTTCACCCCTTTAGGGCGTTAAAACGGCGTCGTCCTCACCTGTGTGTGCGTCCAGCTCCCTGAGGGTCTTGGGGCTGGCAGCCTTGATGTTGTACACTGTACACATGTTATCCAGACCGCCGCTGGCCACCAGGTTACCAGAGGGGGCGAAGGCGACGCTCATCACCCAGGCAGACTTTAGTGGGACAGCAACCAACTGGGAAACAGAAATTCAGTTTAGACAATGTTCAACCTGCCTAACGTGTTAATGTTATCAATATCTGCCATATTTTCATTCCTGACAAGGTGGAAACAGAAGTTAAACCATCACGGAAGAGTGAGAGTAATGATACATGACACATACAGTATCATGAGAAATCATTATATCAGTCTAACCACTCTTACACTCCAAAAAAGGCTGAACACCATTTATACAATAAGATTTACAAACTGACCAGTTACAATAAATGAATGTTCTATTGTTTTATGATGATAAATTCACAAACATTTGACATGAGAACATGGCAGAAGACACTTATGTTGACATGTTGTACCTCACCTAAAGACTGCAGAACAAGTAAAGATCTTTAATGCCCAATTTAAGGTGGAAACTTTGTAATATTTGTGTGTAAACCTTGTACCTTGTTTCCTGTGAAGGTGTCCCAGACAAGAAGCTTGCCATCCTGTGATGCACTGACCATTGACCTGTGAGAAAGATGAAAGAGTTAATCGATATTATTCAATATAGAAACTTGATTAGTCCAGGAGCCACACCGACACTGAGAGAGAACAACAGCAGCAACACTAGAATAATAAAACTTCCTTAAAAAAAAATCACGTGCTGACGACCAACAGCACTTAATTGATTCAGTCAAATATCAATCAAATTGTGTGTGTGTGTGTGTGTGTGTGTGTATCTCTTTGTTGCCTGTTGGAGGCAGTGCTGCTCATCTGTGTTGCAAAATACAAATTACTATTAGAGACAAGTTATACTAGACTTAATTTATGGAGGCATAAACATGGAAAAAATGGTAAAAATGTAAGTTTTTCTCCTTTGTTTTTTTAAAATTGTATTATTATGTTTATCTTTTTTTACTGTTTTGATTTCTATGCACATCTTTTACAAACGCAGCTGTTCTTACAGTGGAATTGTACATTAATTAACCCTTAAAATGTCCTTATATCTGCTTAAAACAACATTATAGTTTTTTTAACACACCATTTATATGTTTGTATACTGCTTTTAAATGCAAAATAGGAAGACTTAAAGTAAATTGTAGCCAAAATATTGTATAGCAATAATCTAAACTAGGTAATGTTTTAAAATTTGAGCTTAATTTTGGGTGTACAGTGTTTTCTTAAGATAAAAAACATCTCATTGGTTAAACCTGAGTTAAACCTCAGCTTTGTAGCTATGTAGATATACGCTAGTTAGCTTAGCTTAACATCCTGAATGGTGTGATCAAAAATTAAGCAGGAATGTTTATCTTTCTTTGCCATTTATGACTTTGGAAAAGCTCACATGAACAGGAAAAAGTGACATGAAATGTAAACTTGAAGCAGAAACTCAATCTGTGCTAAACCAAAAGAACTCATCCTGAAGGGACTAAATAAAACGTACAAATATTCCTCAAATCTTAACAAAAGAACTCTGCTACATCATATACTACATCTTCTCACTGTCATGAATCATCAGCTCCGCTTTTTCACAACCTTAAACCTTTAAACTGTCTTTAGTATTAATAAACTACTGCAGAGCTGCAGTATAACGCATTTTGAGTCACTCTTTAAGAAAAAAATATCCAATTCCAGCTTCTCAAATGTGACTATTTGAATATTTTCTTTGTCATACATGACAGTAAACTGAATATCTTTGGGTTGTGGACTGCTGGTCGGGACAAAAGAAGACATTTGTGGAAACAATAATCAACATTTTTCACTGTTTTATGACATTTTATGAACCAAAAGACTCAAGACAAATTACTCAATAATGAAAATAATTGTTAGTTGCAGTCATATAATACAGAATTGTATGTTTATTTATACATTTTTCAGATTAATTCAAGTCATCAGACTTAATCTTCCTTTATTTTACAGTTTTATAGTTAAATTTGTTTAGTTTTTTTTTTGTTGAATTCAAACTTGCACATCGTCCATCACTCATCATCTTTGTTGACTATTAAAAAACATCTTAAAACAAGTACAGTGTTCTCCTCTTTATTTTCATTTAATGTAATTCATGTTTATCTTGCCTTGAGTTTTCAGTAGAGGACTTTGTATGAGCTTGTAGCTTCCTATTTCTCCTGCACAAACTTGTGTTTACTTTGAATTCATGTACAGCTGAGTTTATGTAAAGTGTGTTTTTATAAGATGTCCACGTGTCCACTGATGCTTCACTGGATCAATCAGATCATTTCCTAGAAACATCTGTGTGACTCTGATGTACGGAGTATGGAGTGGACTCCTGTGCAGCTGTTCGTCCTCACCTGGAGTCAGCTGACCAGTGCATGGCATAGATTTTGGCCAGATGACCCTTGAGGTTCTTCCTCTGCTTCAGCTGAACTCGGCCCACTGAGTCCACGCCCCCTGCAGCTGCCGTCATGGTGGTGTCATTCACAGCCTTGCGGGCCGCCTAGTGGTACCAGAGGGAAGTACATGTTAGGGACGAAAAAGAATAGTGAATATTGAGCTAATTAACATTATTTCAAATAATGGAGGTGGTGGAAGAAATATTCAGATCCTTTACTTAAGTTAAAGTACCAATATAGCAATATGAAAAGACTCCATAAGTAAAAGTACTGCATGAAAAATCCTACTACTTTAAAAGTACCTAAGTATTATGAGCTTGATGTAGTTAAAGTATTGCAGTAAAAGTAGTGGTTTGGTCCCTCTGACTGATATATTATTATATATGACATTAGATTATTAATAGTGAAGCATCAGTGTTAGAGCAGCATGTTACTGTTGTAGCTGCTGGAGGTGGAGCTAGTTTCAACTACTTTATATACAGTTAGCTAGTTTAGTCCAGTGGTTTCCAACCTAGGGGTCGGGCCCCTCCAAAGGGTCAGCAGATAAATCTGAGGGGTGGTGAGATGATTAATGGGAGAGGAAAGAAGAAAAAACAAAGTTCTGATACACAAATCTGTTTTCAGTTTTTGGACTTTTTATCTAATCTTTGATTTTTGCTGAAATATTGGATCATTTGAACATTTATTGAAATGAAAGCATGTGAGAAGTTTAGAGGGAAAAATCACTATTTGGTGGAGCTGTTAACAACTCATAGACATGTGAAATGTGACCCCGACTACACACTGCTTTTTGTAAGACGTCAAAAGCCAAAAAGGTTGGAAACCACTGGTTTCATCTTTAACAATGTGTTGTATTTTAAAAGCTTGTTATATTATCCATTGTGTCAAATCTTCATCTGAAAAGTAACTAAAGCTGTCAAATAAATGTAGTGGAATAGAAAGTACAATATTTCCCTCTGAAATGTAGTGGAGTGGAAGTATAAAGTAGCATCACATGGAAGTACCTCAAAATTGTACTTAAGTACAGTACTTGTGTAAATGTACTTTGTTACTTTCCACTACTGTGTAATGGCAGGAGCATAAGTATAGTAGTAGTACTTGTGGGAATGATACCAGCAGTATAGTAATAGCATTAGTAACAGAACCAGTAATATTAGTGGTAGAAGTAGTAGCAGCTACATCAGAAGTAGTGATAGAAGTTGTACTAGTAGTAATAATTTTTCCTCATAGTTTTTTATCTGCTCTCACGTTTGTTAACTTGTTTTTTTTAAAGGAACCATATAAATAAAGGTCACTATTATTTTTATTTGGTGGCCGGTTGGATTTTATTTTATTTCTGTTTTGTGTAGTCGAGCCTCACGCTGCTTTCACAGGTTTTACAGGCCTTTAGCAGCACAAAAAGGGGTTCATACACCCAAATCTATTAGATAGTTTCTTTTAATTTCGTTTATACTGTCCAGTACAAGCACAGGGGGGGAAAACATGCACAGACGTTTCAGCTTTGTGCATAGAAGGACCTTCAACAGGAAACAGTTTTCCCCGTGCAGGAAGTTGCTCACCTCAATCTGTGCACGGAGGCCATCGCACTCCTTTTTCAGTGCATCCATTTCAGCTTTCTCAGCTGCCATGGCAACAGTTGCTAGGGGATGTTACTGGCGGGAAAATGAACACTCTGAAACAGGAAAGAGAGAGAAGAAGAAGAAAATGTGGGGGGTGAAAAAAAGAGAAAAAGAGAAGAAAATGTTGTTTTAGTCGAGTGTGACAGTTCATTCTTCAACCTGGGAACAGAAAAATAATCTTAACTCATTGACCCAGACAGTTTGGTCAGCACAGGTAGACAACGACCATCTCACTGGTGACCCTGATACCTTGATCTAGAACACTTGAGTTGCTGTTACAACATCAAGTCTGGAGGAAAGATTAGACACATACCTGACTGCTTTAATCCCTCCCTGAACCAAAGTTGTAATGCTGTTAGCTTGCACACTGCTCCAGTTATCATGTACAAAGTGTGAAGGGTGAGAAAGAGGTCAATAGCAAGAAATAAAGAAGGAAGGAAGGAAGGATGGGAGAGAGATTTACAGTATGGTAAAAGGAGGGAAGGAAGGGAGATAAAACAATGTATGAAATACACCTAAAACAGTTGTGATCCCAGGACTGTAACAGCACATTTCTGAATAATAAATCAATTTAGAATCACTACAAAATCAAAATAGCAAACCTCTTCTTCAATTTTCTTTAATTTTCACTAAATGAATCTGACTTTACACTTTCTGTTTCATCAGAATTGTCACTGTCTCCCCAAACTGTGTGATTTGGGAAATGAGAATATGACATTATGACATCGGATCGGTGTCATATTTTGAGAGGAAACCTAAGAACATGTTCAGATCGAACTAAACTTTATAATGATTAGTTTTGGGTATCTGGCTCATAACTGACTCTCAGCTTTGCAAAATCAACTTTTTTGGGGGGGTTGGGGGGGTTAGTTAGCTGGCAGTCAGAGCATTTAGGACAAAACAACCTTAAAGTTTTCAGTCACCAACATTAAAAGCAACAAGCAACAGGCAGGAAACAGAAACATTGCTTTTGCTCGTCTTTAAACATCTTTCCCATCTGACTGCATCCTTTACTTAGACATAAATTACATTCCCCAAAAGCCCTTCGTGCAGTAGTTTAGTGTACGTGCCTAATACTCTGTAATAGGATACTGACGTCTGACTAATTTAACACCAATTACCTCTGTGCACGATTCTGCCCATAGACAAGGACCCTCTTTCAAAACTATACAGCTCTCTCTCAGAGATCACAGGGAAATGTTACCATTAATGCTCATGAGGACAATTCAAGAGCATCATTTCAATAAAAGACCCTTTTTTTCAAAGGTTGTAGGTCGTGCAAATGAAAAGCTTCAACTACTTCTCATTTAAAATGTCTTTACAACACAACAGCTTGCAAGACAAAAAGAAAACTTTAAGAGAAGACGCTTAGAAAACCAGCAAGAATCACTTATTTATCAAGCAATGACACAAAACATTTGCAGCTTCCAGCTTCTCAGATGTTTCTGCTTCTCTCTATTTCATATCATTAAATTAACTATTTTGGGGTTTTGGAAAACACATCAAGCAATTTTAAGCCTAATTTTATAGCCTTAACAATCAATCAATTGTTCAAACTGTTCAAATAATGAACAGATTACTTGCATCCCTCCATATACTTTATATCTTGCCTAATAAAAGGTCAAAGCTCCGTTGAACAGCAGAGGTAAAGGTGGAGGATGTGGCCTACATGCAGTGCAGGTAGCAGCTTGAACCTGCGACAGGATGCAGGACGGAGATATGGGACGGGTGGAGGTGGAGGTTGCTACAGGGCTTTAAATCCCGGCAGGAGATCTTAAGGGAAGCTTTACCGGTCAAATCTTTTGTCATCCGATTACTGACTGCTCTTTACCTCAGGATCAGAGAGGGAGAGGGAGGGAGGGTGAAGCGGACAGTGGGAGATGTGGAGGGTCTGTTGCAGTCAAATGTCAGGATGTATGACATCCACTGCTCCTCTACTGTCCTATGTGAAGGAAACGATGGTGCGTTTGTGCTCCCACACATACATGTGTCTGCTGTATATCTCATTTTCAAGAACTCAGATCACCAACTGACATTAAAGTTTGTATCAGGAAGAAACAAAAGTCTCTGCTGCAGAGAAACCTGCAGACTCGGTGAGCCTGATGAGTTTCAGATCAGGATGCAGCTTACTGCTGCCACACCTGAGGCACCAATCCTCTTTGGCAGCTTCCCTGCAATCCAAAGATCACCTTCAAAGGGTTTAAGGAATCATTACTTTGGCTGAAATCTAACACAGGATTGATAAATTATTCTATTTAGCAAAAGGAATAAAAACTAAAAACTATCAGCAGCTTCCAGAGTGGCCTCTCTGCATAACTGATGACCGCTGACTTTTATTAAATAACTCTGAACCTTTAAGGAAACCTCATGCTTCTCCAAAATGACTGCAAATGCACCAAATGCAGCCACATTTCATGGTTTGCAGAGGCAGCCAAGTTTTCCATCACTTTGGTCCTGTGTTGCATTTTGAAGCAAAAATCCATTTCCTGTTTTTTGAAATCTCACAAAACAAAAATCCAATTTGTGAAACTCTCACAAAGTAAGACGGTGCAGCCTCACAGCAGGAAGCAGTGCAGCTCCGACAGCCGAGGAGACACCTGTAGAGACGACAACTTCAGACGCGTTAAAAGAAGAAACTCACCTTTCCACACACAATGTGGTCCCTTCTCGCTTCTTCTTCTGCACCTGTGCAGTTCCTGTGTCAGGACCCTCCGGCTCTTTGTTTCCCTTTGAGCTTGTTTAGATTCCACAATCCCAGGGTGCAACCTGCTTGCTGGCTCCTCCGATGCTCTCCCCCGTCAGACTGCTAGCAGCTTACTTGTGAAAACTCTCTCTTTCTCTCTCCCTTCCTCCACACTGAAGAACAGATGAGGATTGGAGGGGATGAAGCAGATAAGGGATGAAGGGATAAAGCTCAAAGATGGAAATAGAGAGGGAAGGAGAGAGAGAGAGAGAGAGAGAGAGAGAGAGAGAGAGCATGGTGAGAGGAGGTAGGTAAACCGATTGGAGGGAGAAAATCAGGTTATGAGGTCAAAAGACAAGCGCAGGTGAAGAAATGAAAGAACAAGACGGGAAGAGAAAGGGAACAGGTGGACATGAAATGTGAGAATATGAGAGCGGAGGAAAAAAGATTGTGGTGGTTTGCAAAGAAATTACACCTGTTGCACAGAAAAAAAGGGAGAAAACCAACACAGCATGCAAATCATTAATTATGACTCTTGTTTTATGCTATAAAGAAGCAGTTTTAAACAGTTTAAGGTGCAATGAAACTAAAGAACAAACAAAAAGACTGTAAAATAAGAGTAAAATGCAAAATTAGTCTCATTCCAACAACTTTTAAACCTTTTAAAGACACATATCAAATAATTTGCAACCTTTAATTCTCAAATTTGATCGATTTCTGGTTTGATTTGATACATGTATGTCATCCTATGACACAGAGAGGTGACATAATATTCTGATTCCTGGCATTGCAGCACATGTTTTTTGATGGGATGCAGGAGTGAGGAGTGGATAGTCTGGGGTGGAGGTTGACAGGGGTGAATTGGTTTGTCAGAGCTAATGAGCTGAGCCCGGTTAATCAGGGTCTAATGGGATATCCGGGGACGGGCAATCTCGTTAGGGAATTAGAGCAGGTCAGCCTGAACGTGCGTCACACCTGACACACAGCGAAGGCAGGGGGGAAAGTGGATCAAGAGTCAGAGTTTTGCCTCAAAATGAGACGTAAATTTGAGAAATGTGAGCCACCGCTGTCAATCAAAAGTTAAAATTGAAAGACATGGCGGCACCTTGTAAAAAAACAACAACAAAAACAGAACAAATCAGCTGCACTTTTGAGATCATTTCTTTCCATTTGACCGTGTGGAATCAAACACAGAGAGACAGAGACAAGATGGCAGATATATTTGGATGCTGAAAGAGACACATTACAGCAGGGAGGTTTGGGGTCGAGCTACGACAGAAGGAGAGCAGGTATTGGTCATCCATTAGAGATCATCTCGTTTGATCCGCCCCCTTCACATCCTGTAATCTGACTTGTGGTTTGAGGGGAGATTTCCATTTTTTTTCCCACTTCTAGGTAGGTGGATGCTGGGAAACTCCACATGTGTAATAATCTGACGTAATAAGATATTAAATAGATCTCAAAAGGACTAATTTTTTCCTGTCCCTTCCCTTTATACTGCAGAGGGAGGTCAGAGGTCAAGATCAGCTACTCCAGAGCTGTTAAAGATCCAGTGTCTTACTTAAGAGCACTTCAGCAGAGTAAATGACAAGGATTTGGATGCATTAGTTTGGTCTTCCTACTAATGCACCCTGCTACTCTTGCAACAGTTTCACCAATATTGTAAATATTTTACTACTACTGATTATTAACCATCCAATAACTGATTTTTTGTCCACTTATTTTCAGCAGAAACAACTAGTGAACACAACACTGACATATCATTTTTGCAAACAGTTGCTTATTTCCACATCAAGCAGTTACAGAGCAACATTATCATTCATTCGGACTTGTGTTTCTGTCCACCTGGTGAATGTAAGTCCAATATTCACTCTCTTTTAGCTCTGTTTTTGTTCTCCACCAACTCCTGAGGGAAATATCTGGCTCTTTAGCTGCTAAATGCTAACTGTGTGAGTTTGCCATTTGATTCTGTGCAGGTAGTTTAAAGTGGCGTTTTAGAGATTTAGAGCAAAATAATCCTTAGTTGCAGCCTTAGGTGACGTCATTAAATCAAACTGTTTCTTGTTTTGTCCACCCAGCAGTCCAAAACCCAAATATATTCAATATATCTGTAATACAAGGAAAAGCAGAGACAACAAAAAAGTTAAAGTTCTGTGTTTAGGGTCAATAAAAAAACCTCCAGCATGATTTTTAGCCAACATTAAAGCTTTCAAAAGGGAAAACTGAAATCATTTGATGAGCTTAATTGCCTCTCATGGACAGCGTGCCAGTTTGTCGGCTTAAGACGTTAAAACACTTGGGAAATGTTTTCCTCTGTGCTCAGGCTCAGGTCCTGTAGCCTAGTTACTACACCCTGGCTCTAAGCCACAAGCCTCATCCTCATTGGTTCAATATCCCGCTAATCTGCCATTTGCCCTCATGCATCATCGGTGCATGCTGAGATCGAATGATGGCCTCATCCAGTGGGGACTTTCAGATTAAGCCTCACCTCCAGCCGTGTCTTTTTTTAGTATTTGATGCGACAGGTTTTGGCTCAGGCCTGGTGACGTCATACGGTGATATTGATGTTACGCAGCCCTGGCTGGCCTAGTGGTTTGATGTCTGCAGGTATATGTTATGGAGTCCGTCCTGCAACTCAAGTTTATTTAACCTTCAGGCACTGTGTCTTTAAGTTTAACTCAAGCAAAAAAAAAACAAAACCCAAATGTTTTTAGTAAGTAAGCTTTTTACGTATGTATTCAGAATTAAAGTAAAACCACAGGTGCTTTTTTCCACCAATATAATAAACTATTTTTAAGTATCAAATGTATGTTTTTGTATCTTTACCTTGAGTATATTTGTGTGTGTGTGAACTTTTTTATTGTAAATTCTGTTTTTTTGTCAGTGTTTTTCCATTTCCACAAAAAACAAATAAGCGGTATAAAAAATACAGACACATCTATCTGTTCATGGTGCTGGGTCCAAAAGACTTCTCCAACGTCTCCGTGTCCTTGCTTCTCCACTTGACTTATCATTTATCATTTAATGTTATTAAAATAAAATCATCAGGATTGTACATCTGACTCCCATATATAATTATTCTCTGTGTGAGAGCTGCAGCAGCTCCACAAGCTTTGGTAACACAGAGGTTGTGAGTTCAAATCCCAAAAACATTATGTCGTGTATTTGTCTCAAAGCACAGTTTTTATGTTAAAGTCCAATCACAAAGGTGTGTTCAGTTTATGATTCTGCCTGGTTTTACACATGCAAACACATATTTTGTAAATTATGTATGACCAAACAGGTTCATCTCTTACAATTAAATATAAAGATTAAAGGAAGGGTTCACAGTTTTTCAACTCTGTCTTAAATCAGCAGTCACCTGCCAGAATAATAATTGACACATTTTTCTTGCTGTAATCATTCCTCCTGTTCATACTGACCATTAGAAGATCCCTTCATAATGCATTTACAATGTCAATGATGGGGGACGAAATCCACAATCCTCCCTCTGTGCTAAGATGCATTAAAAGTTTGGTTGAAGCTATTATGAAGCTTCAGCATCCAAGTAGACAAATCTAGTCAATATTTTTCAAAGTTACTGTATTTTTAGGGCCAAATTTCCTCTTTTTGTTACTAAACGTCCACCGCAGCTCAACAGGGAAACACTGTCCATCGAGACACAAAAATGGGATTTTTTTTAATTAAAAAGAGTCTTAAGATAAACTTAAATATGTTTTCTTTCGACTGTGGATTTTGGCCTCCATCACTTACACTGAAAACACATTTGAAGGGGATCTTTTAACAGCCAGTATGAACAGGAGGAATGATAACAGCAAGGAAAAACCTCTTTCACTGTTCATATGGACACCTGACTGTTGTTTTAAGACAGACATGAAAAATTGTGAACCTGTCCTTTAAATTAATGTTTTCACTAATCATTTACTGGTCTGAAATTAACCCTGAGGTGCTTCGTCTTTAGCAGGAAGTGTCTGTCTTGTCTTTTTTCCCTCTATACATTCATAAACAGCTACTTTAAAATGAAGCAGACTGTTTGACTGTTTCAAAGTCTTTTTAAACTATATTCAATATGTCCTCATTACCATTTAATAGTAATAAAACATGCTGAAAAACATTCTTTTCTGTTCACTGAAATCTCACACTGTCTTACCTCTTACTGGTTAGTGACTAAACATTTTTTTTACATTAACACATAGAGTAAAGAGCCTGTGTATTTCTCCCTCCTCTCTCTCTCTCTCTCCCTCTCTCTCTCTCTCTCTCTCTCTCTCAGTAAGTCTTGGCCTGTAATCCGGGCTAATGAACTGTGACAGAAGAGGGCTTGCTGACTTCCTGATAACTCCCTGTGGTAACGAGCTCAGGAGGGAAGCAGGACTCGACAAACCCCCCCTCTACAACCTTTGGCTTCTGCGTTCAGGGACGTTCTTAGCCCACTTTGAGAGGACAGGAAGTGGACGAGGTGACAAGCTGACAGGATGTAGGTCTTTCAGCTCAGAGGAGAAGAAGTGACAGCTCATTGGAGGGGCTCTGAGACTCTTGTCTTGTACAGTGTAGACGATGTGCATTAACACTTTGAGAAAACATATTCTGAAAATAAAATTAATTTACAAGATTCATCTGAGGCGGATGATTAAGAAAGAAGAGATAAAAAGCTAAATTTGTCAGATAGATTTGAAAAACGTATGATTAAAAGGAGATATTTCTTTTCCATTTTATTCTCAAACAAATTCAGAGGATTTTTTTTCATTCATTTCTGATAATATTCTCGAGTAAATTCATTTTGTTTTAATTGTAAAGGCTCAACTTAAATTAAATCTTATATGAACTCCACATTTTACTGTTCAAAAGGCCTCAAAGCCTGATTTAAACTCACTTATTTTCAAGACTCTGCATGTGCGTGTGTGTCTTTTGATGTTTTTTTTATACATCAAAGGATATTTTCTACTTTTATGGACCAAAACTCATCTAAAAACACTGCAAGAGGAAATACCTTGCATGTGTTCATCATGAAGAATTTAAAAATATACTTTAGCTGCTCTCCACTTCTGCTATTTAAAAATGAGGCCTCCGTATAGTCAACATTGACTGTAGGTTGCCTGTGTTAGTGTTGCCACCTGCTGGGAAACAAGAAGAGATTACAGGCGACCAACAAGAGTCACATTACAGTTATCATAGTATCATTTATTTCTAAATGTTTATTTATTTCACATCATCTATTTTAGATTTATTAACCTGATAACTGGTGACAATGAGATGAAAGTGACAAACTCATATGCATCTATTTTCAACAGATTTTCAACACAAAGAGTCAATTTCACGACCACAACGTCCATTGAGTAGGTGTTCTGGAGCTTTTGGTCACATCAGAATCAGACTGTGTTCACCAGGTAAGTCTACAAGGAATTTGTGTTGTTGCATGTGTCAGAGCAGCGATCTCAAATGTCAAATTAGTGTTGTAAATATTTCTACATATCGATGGCCGAAGAGCAAAACCTCCTCTCTGAAAAATGCACTTTTTTGAGAAAACTAAAAAAATGTGTTTTCTTGCAGAATGCTATTTGTTAAGGATACCCAATACATAATATATTACGTGTTAACAATACCGACTAAGTATTAGTGCCTCGCAAAGTGCAGATAGGAGGTTTTTCCCCACTTTTCCTGGATCATTTTGATAGGAGCTTTTGCACTTGGTGTAAGTTGGAAGAGGTTCTACAAAACGATGCTCTAAATCAAGTTAATAATTAGAATCAAATTAAAAATAAAATTAAGTTGTTTTCAGGTCCAGGGTAATAAATGTAATAGTTACTACATTGTGGTATACCAGGGTCAGAATTCAGCTCGGTCTGGTGCTGATGCAGATTGGAGGTTTTGTGACTCAACATGTTCCCAGCGAATCTGGTAGGTTTTCATCAGGTGACTTTTCTGTCACAACAAAGGGCGGGATTATCCAGCAGACAGACTGAATATGAGCAGCCTTCCTTGTTCTCACCTTCCAAAGTGAAATCTGCCAATCAGAAAATTCTGCAGATAGGAGGTTTTGCACTTTGGCCATCGATATCGTCTCAACTTTGTGAAGGACTGCCACATGTATCAGTGAGAGCGTTTACATGTGCATTAGTATCCTGGTTTTGAGCCTTATCCTGTTTTTGATTATATATGGGATATGGCGTTTATATGGAACATGAAAAACATGGTAATTCATATGCCTGTACACATGACTATAACGGTATCCAGGTTCCTGATCGTCTGCTTGCAGGTGGTGTCTTAATTTCTCCCCATCTCAGCCACTATGAAACCTGGATAAGGTGTTAACATGCCACAGTGTCATGGTTTCTATCGGAGTACTCCAGGTAGAATATCCAGGTTTCTCAAAACCTGGATAGGGATAAGGTCTTATCCAGGTTTCTTAAACTGGGATAAGCTGTGCAAAACATAACCAAGATACTCCAAAAACCCAATGTATAACAATTTTTTGAACTTGTAGGGTTTTTGTGCCCAAATTGACTAAGGTGTGATGCTTTTTTCCCCACGATGAGAACCTAATCTTGGTCAAATACTATTTTTTTTTTGTTGTATTATTATCATCATAATAGCTAAAATCTGGTGTTATATTAAAGCTGTATAATTACATTATTTTGGCCACTTGGAGGCATTGACATATGATCACTTTATAAAGTTGATGCGACCAACTTGTGTTATCAAACAGGTGCAAATTTACACATCCAGCAGACACAGAGTAACATTCGCATTCATTTTGAGTTGCGTTTCTGTCATGCACTGTAAAAAATATGGATGCAGCCACTGTGACGTCCAACCCAAAATGGGCAAAGAGGTGGAGCTGAGATGGGCCGAATGAAGCCGGGTTGCTGAAACAAGCCACTCAAAGTGGCCACGTCCTTAATTGTGTGTAACTTTATGGCTTAATAAAATTTAAACAGGTGAGTTATGAAAAAATTCCTCCATACAGTTGTCATGAAAGAGGAAATAAGCTATAGAGACCAAACCCGTTTTTTATACCAGGCTGTAAACATGTTTATTTCTGCTGTAAAGTTGGGTATTTTAACATGGGGGTCTATGGGGATTGACTCGCTTTTGGAGCCTCGAGTGGCCATTTGAGGAACTTCTGCATTGGCTTTATTTTTCAGCCCCAGTGGTTTCTGTTCATCTGATGTACTGAAGTCCAATACTAACACACCTTTTAGTTCCGGTTTGGTCTCCACCAGCTCTGCTGCTGCTGCTGTAAATGACAACATGTGAGCTGTGAGATTGAATGAAAACAGCAAAGTTGTAAAACTAAAAAAATAAACTGAAAGACACTAAAATGATCTGTACAACTGAGAAGGACTACAACCAACAGAGTTTCATGTTGCATGCGGTCATTTCACTTCTTGTTAATATAAAAACATTGATTAGAGCAGCTTTAAATACTTGATAAAATAAAGTTTCATGTACGTGAAGAAATATGTGAGATGAGACAAGAAAGAAAAGAAACAAAACAATGATCTTTATTATTTATTTACTAGATCCACAGGACACATTTCTGCATAAATTTATGTTGCAGTAAAAACGACTCAATCAACTGAGCAAATACTAAAGTCAGAAAAAGTGCATAATCGGAATCAGATCATTCATTCAATTAATTCATTCTTAATGAGATGACATAACCATACATTATATCATATAATCATAACACAAAATTAACATCATGATATTCCTTTTTGCACAGGTAATATCATCTAATAATGTACATTCAACATCATTTAAAACTGAAAAGAGCTTTTCACCTGATTAAAAAAAATCAATAAAAACATGAATAGTGTAATTTAAGGCACAGATGCACTCTAGCACCACAACTGTGTAACATCTTTGATCACATAAAGACATGTAAGCACCACAATCCTTCCCCAAAGCTTCAGAAAGTGACTCATTTGCGTTGTTTATTTTTTTTTTTGTTGGAATATGAAGCGCAAATGTTTGTTTTGCAAAATTATAACTGGTAAACTAAATGACCACCAACTGCAGCCGCTCACCTTTTTACATACAAGCCATTAGAGATGATTCATTATCAGTGGAAAAGTAAAATGAATATTTGTATGCAAGAGGAAAGAAAATGCATGAAGAGGAGGTGCAAGTAGCCGAGACTAGCACCTTCAGTCCAGTCAGAAACATGACATCATGACCTTTTTAGGCCGGTTGCTTGAATGGAAATGTAACGTGCCTGTAACTACTATATATTCAGTCTGACTGCACTTCGACACATGAGATTGTGAGGCTCTCCCATGTCCAGCCAGTTTGAGAGAAAAGGTGGGAGTCAAATATTTGTTTATATTCTTGTTTATAATTTTATGGCTTTTATGATTTTAGTAAATTGTGGACGTGGTTGTACAAAACTAGAATTTTGAAAAGTAAGGTGAACATCTCCCTTCATCTCTGGTAGTATTTATGTCCTTGTCTGTATGTTATTCCCTGTTATATACAAACTTAGTTAAATTATCTGATTACTTTGAGTCCTTTATTTTTATTCATTTTGTTTTCCCTTCACTTTTCTAAGCACACATGAAGAAAAAAACAGTTTTTTAAATTACAATTTTGTGTTATTTTACCATATTTCTAAACTTCACTATAACTTCAGTTACAAAAAAACTAGAAAAAAATAGGTAAAAAATTAAAATCAGTATGAATAATTCTGTTAAAAAAAGAGATTTTCAGTAATATACTACCTGTTTTCATCTGTAAACTCATCTAAATATATTACTTTTAACCTCGTTTGTGCTTGTGTCCATGTTCTGGACAGACCTGACCATTAACAAAAATGTCTGAAATACTATATATTCATTTGGGTGAAAATTATTTCTGAAGTTCTTCCTGTAAAGGATGAATTTCAATATCTGAGTAAACAGCGTTAGATGTGAACATGTGAATTCAAATTTTAGGTGGATTATGCTCAGAAAATAGAGAGACGGTTTTTTAAAAACCTGCCCAACTACTGACTGGTTCCTTGCGTTTTTCCAGAGTGGTGTTGATGTCTCAGTGTGGTACCCTGGTGCTGGCACTGGCGTCCATCTCCTTCTCACAGATAAAGGGCAAGAACATGCTGCAGGGGGCGTCGTACCAACTCTTTGTCGCCACTCGCTCCAGCACACGGGTTTTCACAATGTAGCCACAATCCTCATTGATGTGGTTGTTGGGCTCGCCGTCCTCCCAGAAACTACAGAAAGGAAAAAGAATGAGAGAGACATGAAGTGTATTCAGTATGTGATTTAAAGACTGAAGTGCATAACTTGCCATTTATGACATGATCATTTACAATATTACATTATCTCAATAAAATCTACGGATGATGTAGTATTAAAACATACTTTATTGACTAAATAACTAACTCACTACAAAATCTGCTTTGTTTTAAAATGTTTTCAACAAAGCAGGAGAAGAGAAAAGCAAAGACTAATAACAGCGATCAGGTTTTCAGTCTACAGAGAGTAGTTCTGTTTAAGGCAGACACCACTGAGCATGTGCAGGAACACAGTTCAGTTTGCAGAGCTTAGCTAGCTTGTTGTGCTACATATCATAACCTCTTGACTTTGTCCTGAAGTTCTTTGAGAAATTTACAATGTAGTATGAAGGCAAGCGGTCATTATACGTAGCACAACAAGCTAGCGAAGCTATCTACACTGAACAACTCTCCAAAGACTGAAAATGTGATCGCTGTTATTAGTCTTTGGAGCCGTTTCTAAACAAACTACTGTGACTGTAATCTGTGAGACCAAGGATCATTTCACTCAGTGCAGCAGTGTGGCTCACTGATGTGTTTTTAATCGTTTTTGGACAACAACAGAGACAGAGGTCTACGGCAGAGAGGAATAATATGTATCAGGCTTTGATGCACACACAATACTTGCTAGTAGATCAATTCATTGTTGGTTTGGCTCCAAACATGAGATTTGTTGACACTAAGAAACATAGAAAATCGCCAGCTAAATCCTTCAAAAGTGTGGCAGATCAAATATGGATCAAATCAGACTTCTTGGTACAGTTATGGGTCTTTTTATAAGGCACCAGCAAACAAGCTGTTTTGTCATTTAAGTATGAGAACTTGTTAAATGACATGTTGTTACATTTATTTAAAAAAGAATCTGTACTTTGAATAGTCACTCACTGAACACATCCTATTCTCAACTTTTAACATTGAGCACTACGGACAATGAAGAGATCTTCATTTCAATTAAGCAATACTCAGTAGATAAACACCCCCACAAATTTCAACACCTGTCCAGAAGGGCAGTCTGGTGATTCAATGGCTAAATAGACAAAAGTTAAATATTACAGTAAACAACCAGGAACATCTGAGCAGAGCCAAGACTGAGGACAAAATAACTCAGCAGGAAAAGAGGAAGGGAAGGAATGTGAGGGCAAAAGAGGAATGAGAAGAAGTTAGTCAGTGATAAATACTTTGAAAATGAGGAAGAGAAATCAGATGGTTATTAGAAATTCTGTTGAGTTGACACAAGACAGGAAAAAACATTGAAGAAAAAAGGAATGTATCATTTTGTGGTCGAGGCAGATGTGAACAAAATTGCAGCAACTCACATACACAGAAGCCAAAATATTATTATAAACAACTAAAGCAGAATCGATCTCTTCACAGTTCTGTCTTTGGTTCTGACACATTTGTTTTTCATCATAGGTGAGAGGTCAGCTGCAACAGTTGCATAACACTGCTCTGAGCTGCTGTTTGCAGCGAGGGCAGGCAGACGTGAGCCTGGCCTCCCTCCAGCTGTTATTTCACATCTGGAACTCGAACCTTTAACTCCTTAAAGGCTACCTTCACAGACGATTTTGGGTTGTCTGAGATGAAAGATGACAATCGTGAGAGAAACTGTGGTGGAAACGACTTGTCCACCAACAACCGTTTTGGAGCTTTGGTGACCAGAGATAGACTGGTGCAAAATTCTGACTTTTAAAACCAATTCTCACAACATGACTGCTGCAACCACCCGCCACTACAAACCAACCAGAATCAGAATACAACATGAAATGACAGAATACACTAGCCGGCATGACATTTCATAAGTGCAGTTTTTCTATAAAGTTTAGGGAGAAAAACATGCTCGTTCTCCTCAATACGTTCAGAGGTTTCAAAACATCAGAGCTGCAGATGGATGGCGTGAGCTGATTACGTTTCTCTGCTTTCATACACTTGTATAGGGGCCCAACAACAAACTTTTGCCTGTAGGAGGCTGATTCTGTCGTGACTCTGGAGGAATTAACCACATCTGCTGGATCAAGATTCATAAAAATTCCTGGATTTTCTGTTCCAGGAAGGGGGCTCCCTGAAACTGTTGCAGAAACCAGGATTATTGAAAGTCTGATACCATGGAAACTAATTCCCTCAAGTTAACCTGAGCCCAGGCAGTTTTTAGAGCCAGATTAGAGCCAAGTTATCACTGTTCATCCAGAGGGGAACATAAATATGTGAACCAAATTTCATCCCGATCCATCCGATATCGATCTATCTATCTATCTATCTAGTAGACGTACAAAATTTTCACTGTATAAGTCATATCTTTGTGTGCTAGAGGAAAAGTCATGGTATCACCCCACCTGTTGTCCCCTTGGCATCTCGGCACACGGCATCCTTTAACGTCTGTATGAGACGCACCGGCCCTTCAACTTACTCCAATGTAAACCCATCTGTGTCATTATTGGACACCTTTTTCAACATGCAGTATCACAGCAGTTTGTAAAATTTTATCTGTATAACGTATTCCAATTGGAGGTGTCTTTCATACCTGCACCAACTGTTACAAATCGCTTTTAAAAAATAATTATGTTTTATGGTGTGACAACGCTCTGGTTAAAGTCTGGTTAGGTTTAGGCACCAAAACCACTTGGTTAGGGTTAGGGAAGGATAAGGTTTGGTTTAAAATGATCACTTGAAACGTGGTTAGGGTTAGGGTTAGGGTTAGGGTTAAGGTTAGGGTTAGGGTTAGGGTTAGCTAAGTCCAGCTAAGTCCACCTTTTTCCGAATAAGGACATTTGTCACCTTCAATAGACGTCATCAGTCTCATGGTGTCTATTTCAGATGTTGTGGGAGTTCTACAGAAGTCTACCAGACCAACCTGCATGTTAAAAAAAGGACGCTAAGGGGTACCCAGTGCCTTGATATACAAAAAAAATGACACAGAGGGGCGTGACAAAGGGACGGTATTTCACGAGTTGGCAGTGAGAACAGGCTGTATCGCCACCATTAGGATTCATCCTCTGGGGATCATGAATATGAGACAAAAATTCAAGACAATCCATGTAATAATTGTTGAGATATTTCAGTCTGAACCAAAGCGATAGACAGACCAATATTGCCACATTGCTATGTGTGCCTAAAAATAAGGTCCACATTGGTTTCAAATCCGCATTAGTTTTAAAGACTTTTTCAGAGAATCCAGGATCTTTTTTTTTGGTATCAGTAACTTAAGCTCCTATTTCAGTCAATGCCAACCAAAAAGTACCTGCTACCAATGGATGATAACGAGTTTGCACTGAACATTTTTCATTTTCCTCATCCAATTCCTTTTCCCTCCTTCTCGCTGCATGTTCCCTCTGGCTGTCCGACTCTCCTCATTTAAGCCTCATTCACTGTAAACCCGGCCAGTAACTGTCACTGTGCGTTTTGCAGGTCGGACAGAACCTGTGCCAAAGCCTGTAGGTGTGCAAGAGGTCAATGTTCAACAGACCCAATAAAGTCCAAAAGTCAGTCAAACTGTGTGTGTTTGTTCAAGTATGTGTGTTTCACAGACAGTCTGGAGCCAAAAGAGTCTCAGCAGAAGTGAGATCTGTTTTTTGCATCAGAACTCTTGACTAAATTTATCCACCAACAGAGACATTTTCTCTAAGTCTTTTGTAACATTTTATGTTTTATGTCTTTTTGAATCCATTTACACCTGATCAAGTTCCTTTTATTAAATAATAAATAAGAAATTGTACACTTTTGTATTTTTTGTAGGTTTTAGTGATGTCCAGATATGGTTTTCATAGCACTAATCTCTTTATTAATATCTACACATTTTGGTTTCCCGTGTCTCCCTCTTCAGTAGCTCTCTGTATATAAAATATGTTGCCAACTTTTCCCTCCCTTTTTCATATTTATTGGACCCCAGTGCTGCCTGAGGAAGAGCACTGAGCTTGAAAGTTGCCTATGTGCACTTTTTTGAAAATACATTACATATATGTGCATTAGAAGCGTTAAAAAAGTCACTCTGTGCTCTTTACTCTTTGACAGCTCTAACTTTGGGTCATGTCCAACTTGGAGCACCAGGAGTGGCGACGCAAAATGGAGTTACCACTAAAATGTGAGGTACATATTTCTCGGCATCTGCTACAGCCAAATTGTATCATATATGATCGAGTTTCCCCTGACAGGAGCGTCAGATGGGTTAAATTACAACTGAAAAAGGAAAGCTTGAAAACAAAATAATTTGGTAACCTGGTAGGCCAGAGGGCAGATCAATTCCATTCAGGCTTGATTACTTTTCCTTGGTCTCCCGGCTGTTCAGATCGCAATATTACATTATATACTATAATATATTATTATACTGAAAATGACATTTTTCAAACTGCACAGCTTGAAAATGAGTCGCACATTTGACAAAGTGAAATTCAGACCACATAAATTCAGAAAGATGCTTTTCAATGTCAAATATTTCAGTGCAATTAAATTAATTGGTATTTAAATTTCAACATTAAATATTCAATAAGTGATATAATGCCAATTATTATTGCACTGATTTGCTTCCATACTCCCAGTATGTGCAGTACAGAATCAACTTTAAATTCTTCTGATTTATTGAAGCACTGTACTGGTTTGGCTCCCCAGTATATTTCTAACTACATTCCAGTCAGAGCTCTTAGGTCATGAGGTGGTGGTTTTCTAACCTTTTCTACCAGATCCAGATGTGGTAAAGATGCTTTTAGCTACTTTAGTCCTATTATCTGGAACAAACTGCCTGCCTGTGCTACAAAATCAAGTTGCCTTGCTGTCCAAATCCTGCAAAAAGTATCTCAGTCTTGAGAACACTTTATGTATGTGGTCTCAAATTCTTTGTCCGTTTTTAAAAATGGCCTGTTTTCAAAATGAAAAGACACAGACTGCAGAACAGTATGCAGTTTGGTTTTGAATGTGTTAGGAGGAAGATAAATCGTAAAAGAAGAGAACTAACCCTCCAACCAGCGGGGTGCCATCGACCCATTTCCACTCATCCTCTGTGTGCTCATCAGTGATCCCAAACCAGAAGGAGTTCCAGTGGCCTCTGGGAAGTAGATCCCACAGAAATGTCTGAGGAAATATTTAAGTAGAAAAAAAGAACACATTTATCATTGTTTTTACAGTCATGTGCCATTGTGGTTAGAGAATATAACCCTGTTTGCCAGATGTTGATTTGGATGATTCAGATTCAATTTTAAAATTATTAATTTCTACAACATCTCTCTCAAATGACTACTGAGGTACAGTTAAAGTTAGGGAAAGATGGGGACTGTAGTGTACCTGCTCCTCAGCCGTGTGGATGATGGCCAGGTGAGCTCCTTCCCTCTCGCAGTAAGACTTGCTCTCCTCCCAATCCTCAGATGATTTGGAGATTAAGTAACAGCTGTTGTTAAAGAAATGCCAGTCCGTCGGGCAGACAATAGGCGCCGTCGTCTCCACCTCAGGAGCTGAACACACACAGAAAGAGAGAGACCAACTGGTGAAATAAATTTACAAAAGGAAAAATCCACCAATGATCCAATGTCTTAATGTCACAGCTCTAACTCAAATGCACACTTTACTCTCATAGAGTAGCACTGCAGTAGGTGCTAAAAGTTGACACGTATGTGACCAAAGCACACACCCATGTACAAATAAGCCATTTTATATGTCATCTACCTTTAGTGGCAGCCAGTTTGGCCTGCAGCTCTTCCACCTCTTTCTGCAGGTGGGTCTTCTCCTGCTGCAGTTTGCTGATGGAGGCGGTCAGAGCCGACACATCTGCCTCCTGCGTCTGCTTCTGGAACGTTGGGGTCCCTTCACCTCCACCCTGAGGTTTGTTCTTATCTGTGCACATGAGGAACAGTACACTTGTAAGTCACTAGATACAGTACACTTCATCATTTATTATTATTTACATATTTCTTGGCCAGGCACAGTAACTTCCTGGAGTCCTCTTTGGTTGCCTGGCAACTGCTTAGAACCCAGAAACCCACATGTAAATTTGTACACTTCAGTTTTTGTAAGGATTAAAAAATTAAGTATAAGTTAATCAGTGAGTGTTAGAGCTGCTGGTATGTGGTATGTTTTATAAGTGCTGGACAGAGCCACGCTAGCAGTTTCCCCCTGTTTCCAGTCTTTGTGCTAAGCTAAGCTAAATGGTTGCTGGCTGTAGCTTCACATTAACCATACAGACATGAGAAAGATATCAAGCTACTCATCTAACTCTCTGCAAGTAAGTAAATAAGTGCATTTCCCAAAATGTTGAACTATTTCTTTAACTGAAATATTATTTTCAACCCCCTAAAAAGTCCTGGTGGATGAACATCTTTGAAAAAAGACAAAACAAGCAAAGTAGTAAAAATCAGGCTTACGGTAAAACAGTATTTTGAGCTAAATGCTAACGTCACAATGACAACGCTAACAACGCTGGTGTTTAGCAGATAACGTTCATCATTTTATTTTAGCATGCTAGCATGCTAACATTTCGTAATAACCATTTAAATTTAGAATTTGAATATTTACATTTAAGCCCTTCTATTTTCCATTTCAGAATTTTAAATTTTACTTCCCATTTTCACATCTCTGTTTCGCACTATCAACTTGTCATTTCAATATCCAATTTTCTTTTCTCTTTTCTATTTATTATATAATTATGACCAGATTATCCTGAGTGCTAAATGTAATTTGAAAATCCAGATTATCAACAGTGAACAAACTACTGTGTTGACAGTGTTCATGGTAAAATGTTAACAGTAGAATACAGGCTAGCTACATACTCAATGAGTTTTAAATTTAAAGTTTAATGTTGTTTTAGTTACCCCTAAAGAAAGTAAATGACACAATTTTGCATAGTGTGATTACTTTAACATACAACTAAATATGTAGAAACTGTATGTAGAAAGTCATTACTGAGAGGTATAAAACAGAACAAAAAGACTGAATAAGAAGTACACCACTAATTCTGTTTCCCCCAGGAATAAGAAATTTGATGTTACTATTTAGAAAAATATTTTTACCAAAGACTAAAAAACATTTTTTTTAAAGTCAAGTTTTTCTCAACAATTCGCACAAACGAACAATATTGTGAAACTTGCATTTTTAACATCAGCTCGCAATGTTCTTATCTTAAATCGCAACCTTTTACAGCACATTACTGCCACCAACTGTCAACATGTATCACTGCCGTCTGTAGTCAGCAAGTGAATCACATCGTGTCCATGGTTTGTGCCATGGTTTTGTGATACAAAAATTGTCAGAAAAAACTCTGCAGGTTTCCTTTAATGTAGTTGTAAGTTTAAATGTCACTGAGAAAAGAATGAAAGAACTGAATATGTGACAGTTGTGTACTCACAGTGTACAGCGACGGCTATGATGGAGATCAGCAGGACGGCACACAGCGTAGCCAGGCAGATGGTGGTGAAGCGGTAGGGCCCCGGGGTGCTCGGCCTGGGGGTCAGTCTGACTGGAGAGACTGGGTGGGCTGGAGCAGGTGAGAGGGGAGGAATCTTTATTAAGATTATAAACAGTTAACAGAGTTTTCTTCTCTATGTCAATTTTTGGTTAGTGCAGACAAATGAAATGTATGACAATTTGAGGAACTTCATCACAATGATGCAAAAATTGTCTAAAAATGCAACAGTGCAATAAAGCAGTATTGCTAATTCAGCTGAAAAGGGAGATTAATATCCACTGATGTCATGTACTGTTGCATTAAAGGAACTGAAACTGCTGATGATATATTTTTGAAGGTCAGAGCCCTTTAATCTCTGCTCTGTTCAGACTTGTGACAGTCAAACATGTCAGAGCAGTTTCTGGGACATGGGAACTCTCAAATCCAAATCTCAAATCAAATAAAGCATACTGCACTGCAGTGAGTAAAACCGCTTTGATTTGTTTGGATGTGAAGCAGCGAATACCAGGTGGGAAGATTTATTCCCACACAGATTCAGGGATTTCTTCTTCTTCTTCTTCTTCTTATTATTTACATTTTGTCTTTCATGTATTTATTACCTCTGCTCATTTTCAGAGATACGTGAATGCATTTTGTTTGGATCCATGTTTTTAAATTCCTGCCAACTGTCTGATTTTAATATAATCATACAATAAATCTGAAATTACAAGATTCAACATCCTAAGGAGGAGAGTTTGTGTGGAGTCACGATAACTGTGGTGCTGGAGAGACAAAAGACAAAAGTCCTAATAAACATCCATACTATAAAGATCCATAACAACAGAAAGCCTTTCATTGTTTTCTGTTCTGGGTGTTCTTGCAGAATTTAGACATTAGTAGCATTACAAGAAGTCACTTGTGTTACTATTGTCAGCTATATTGAATACTACAAAATTTCTGTATTCTTTTTACTGTAAACTGAGAACAGGACTAAAGAGTTGACCATGCTGGCAGCTCTGAGAGGCTTTACTTACTAAAAAGGCACAGCTAGCTTCGAGCTAAATGTCACACAACGACATTTACATTTGATTTCACATTTACGGACACAAGGAAAGTCAAGAGTTTATCATCACTTCTCTGCCTATCAGCGTTTTAAGAGGCTTAAATCTTATAGGGTACATGTCACTGGTTTATGCAATTCATGTTTCTACTGTACTATAATGTTTTACCACAGCTTTAAATCATTCAGTTTGAAAGTTCCTCTCTGTGTTTATGTTGAAAATAAGTACAATCTATCAAGGTATAATGCCAAACTTCTGCAGGTTCCAGCTTCTCAAATGTGAGGAGCTGCTGCTTTTTTCTCTTTCATTTCATGGTTAAAAGAATATCTTTGAGTTTTGGATTTCCCAGACAAAACTATGTCAGAAACACTAATGGGCTTTTTTTCAGACATTTTGTAGACGAAACCTCATATTTTAAGCCTATTTTGTTTTATTCTTGCTTTATTGTTCTTGCTTTATCAACCCAAATGTGTTTCTAAGCTGTAGCTAGGTTGCTGCAAATATACTGTAGTTTGTTGCCAAGCTGTGCTAAAACCTGGGACATAAATGGTGATGTGTTACATGTTGTTTTCAAGTACATCATTGTGATTAACCCAGAGGAACAGATGCCAGCTGTGGAGAGTAATACAAAGAAGACAGGACAACTCACAGTGAATCCTCAACACCACTCTTCTGAGGATCTTGATGTCACTTCATAAAGGGAAGTTAGGTGTCCTCGTTCAAGGTGTTTATTTCTCCCATTTAATTGTCTCAGTTCTCTTTTTTCTCACTCACAGTATTTCTTTCTCACTTAGTCACAATTATGACCCAGGACATTTGAAGTCATTACAAATTGTGTATCCTGCAAACTGTTTATTTGTGCTTTTATATTTTTTTAACAGTAGTTTGAAAAGCAGTTGCTGTTCAGACTTACGACTAAGTTTTTCCTGACAGCTCAGGATGTTATAATTAACAGATTTACATTGATCCCCTTTGGAAGGGCATGAACCCTTTTTTAAACACCCATACTTGAATATACTTGGCATATCTGAAAGCTTCACTTCTATGAAGCTGTCACTTGTCTTGTCCTATTATGTGCCAGCTGTTAAAGATTATGTGTTTTTAAATGTAAAACTGAGCTGACCTCATTAAGATTGAAAACATATTGTTATTTACAGTATATGTCTGCAATTTACAGTTGTTTTTATTAATATGAATAAGAAGAAAACTTTTCAGTTGTTTACTGTAACATTTACAGTGAGAAACTGTTCATGTAGATTACAATAGCAACACTTAAAAAATATAGAATATTACTGCAGGTCTAGCTACAGTATCAAACTGTGAACCTCACATTCTACAGCAGGATACTGTCATAATTTTTACAGCACTTAATTGTTACAGTAAATTACGGTAGTGGCACTGTAAAAAACAGTAACGCCAGTAATGTCAGTATTGACATTTTGACACTAAATGATTCATCAGAAAGGATAAATAATTATTGGTTGCATCCTTGATGTTCATTCTGTAATATTCTACAGGGTGATATTAACACAACCAGAGTGAGCTCTAAATTCAAACAGTGTGTAAACAGGAGTGATGTGAGCACACAGATTTCTAAAACGGAGCTTTTAGAGCTTTTGACTGTGTTTGTATTTGTGAAGCGAATCCATATGTTTCAAATTGTGTCTTTACTGCGTAACACAGCGAGCATGAACTACAGAAGGCTATTAAAAGTTCATATGACAAACAATCAAACAAAAACAAAAAAAAGACTCAAATACAACACTGAGACTGGGATACAACAAGCAAGTGGTTTTAAATCCTCCTCGAAGACGCTGCAGCGTCATTTAAAAAGTGCTTACCTCCGAGTCCCACATCTGGGCTGCGGTGGTTGATGTTGTCATACGCGCCAGCCTCGTCGTCTATCAGTTTGGAGTACATCCCCTCACAGGCCACGGAGCCGCCGCCGGTGGTCGACATGTCAGAGATGGAAGAAGAGAGACGGGTCGAAGTTAAAAGTTTGGAAAGTTTCAGCGAAGAACGAAGGTGGCCTCCAAACTTCAAACCAATGCGCTCTGTCCCAGTTTCAACTGCTTTTATGCCGCCTCCAGCCCCCCATCCCCGCCCGCCCCATCGACACCCCCGCACTGGAGTCAAGTTTGGCAGAGTGCATTAATGAGTCACGGTCATGGGATTCAAAATAAATGCCTACATATGGAGAATTTATTGATTTATTTAGTTGCTATCTTTATTGTGTAATTATTAGAATCCACGTCTTGTCATCAGTCTCTTCGTGATTTTTTGTCTCCTGCACAACATACAGTACCTCACAAATGGATGGATGTATGGACCTTGATCTTCCCAAAAAGCTTTAGGCTGTGTATAGTTTACCCTGGCATCTTTTTTTTTTTTTTTACGTCTTGTTTTATTGAACATTGCAGCACAGGGAAATCATAAGAACAACTCTGATACTCACACTCATACATATAGCAGATGTACAACTGTAACATAAGGCAGGGACAGTGTAAAAATGGATAAATAATTAAAATATTTTTTAAAAACGGCCAAACTCTGCAACAGAAACGCTTTTATGTAAACCCCCCCCCCCCCAAAAAAAAAAACAAAAAAAAAAAACAAAATAAAAACAATATTTTTGATTATATTGACTTTATATATTCACATCCACCCTGTTTTCACCCATCCAACACAAAATATATAATATCAATTTCTAACAATTTTGTCTTTGACATACAGGTAAAAAACAAAACAAAACAAAACAAAATAAAGCAAAATAAAAAAAAAAACATGAAGTAAAAAACAAACAAAGAAAACAAACACAATACATGAAGAGTGAAAATGTGTTGAATAAAAATGGTTATAAAGGAGATAAATATGCCAATTAGACATGTCAATAAATGTTGTTTCCCACATTTATTAACATGAGCCAATAACAAATACACATAATTACATACAAACAAAATACATTGATTTCCAGAAAGAAAACAACTTTTCATATAAAACTACATGAAAATAACACCATTTTTTCCAACACTTTCAAAGTGCATATTTACGTATGATATAAAATGATAATAATAAACTGTATTTAACACCTTTCATAATAAACAAGCCTCTAGTTTGACACGCTCAATTTAGTGCTATTATTTTGAAAGGAAGGCCATATGTTTCCGGTCTTGTGACGGTTATTGTGACAGAATTTACGGTAAGACCCATGCAGAACCCGCATCCAGTCATCATTCCGGGAATATGTGTGACTGTGGAGAAGGAGAAAAGAATGAACCCTTTTAATAAAAAGGGTGATTCACTTTTGTCACGAATTTTAACTTTATTTTTCAATCTATACGAACCTTCGGTTTAGTGAACACAGTGGAAACCGCTTATATGGATCAAAATGCCCAGGACAGAATCATTCCTATACAAATAGCCTACTGTTTAAAACATTTGCTTATAGTAATCAATAGTCTGCTTACAGTGTTCATTTTGGGTCTTTTCACACTTGAAAACACATGGAAAAACATTTTAAACTATGGTAATTCTATTTTTTCTTTTTCTTTTTTTTTTTTTTTACCTTACTCCCATGATACAGGTATGATATGTACTTACCCGTATCGGCACCATTATCAGGCACTGCTGCGCAGCTCTGCAGGGTTATGTGGAGGTGCTGGGTGTGAGTTGCTCGCTTGACCACTACTCCCCCCTCTCTCTTTCTCTTCTCTCTCTTTTTTTTTAAATGAGTCAGGACGCTGTCAGCAAAGCCTGACATTACTCTTAATGTCATCAAATGACGTAAAATGTCCCCTCTTCCTAGTAATGTTTTTGTCTTTCCTCATGTCAGGGTTATACAGAGTTACAGGTTGCATTTCTCCAAAAGTTTGTTCTGGTTCAGCTTTCTCTCTGTGGCCCCCACCCCTGCAGCTTCAAGGCACAGCCCGTCTGCTTCCAGCAGGACCCGAGGCTGGTGCGGCTTGCACATTGCCGGGAAGAAGAAAGCTTCCCCATTGAAAAACGCAGTCTCCTTGAAGCTTATGACAAACTGCCAAAAACGAGTCAACCAGATGCAGCAGTTAAACAGCAAGCCTTTGAAACAGCTGTACTGTATTTTGAAATAGTCAATACAATTCAGTAAATGGCAAAGCTGTCCGTTTCATTACTTTATATTCATGTAGTAAATATACTAATGTCAATTAGATGGTAGAAATAAAGAAAATGGTTATAATAATCATCCGCTTATATTGATCAATTTGACCCAACAGATGTGATCACTATAAGTGGTTTTCACTGTATTTGAATATTGGATTTATACAGACAAAGATTCAACATCCTATTGGATTTATAACAGAACAAATAAAGATGCTGGCCATGTGTCATTCACTACCACTGCTAACAACACAGTCTGTCCATGACTTGTGGCTACAGCACATGTTTGTTTACTTTGTCTCCTCAATTAAACACAGACACAGAAACACGCCTCCAGCTGTTGTCAATCAACAGCCTGGTCGCCAGAACAAAACGTTGGCACTGTACGTTTCTGCAAACCACACAAACATTGAATATCTAGGTTTCAACATGTGAAATACGTAGCATGTTAACATTTCTACAAAACGTATCATATGAAAATGTCAACAAAATGCATTATGTCAACATTTCCACAAAATGTATTATATCAACATTTCCAAAATATGTATCATCTCAACATTTCTAAAGTGACATAGTTCACATGTGATCCATATGAGTTGATCTTTCCTGTATAGGAGAAGGAGGGGCAGGTGGATGGTAAGTAAGTTTTTTGGCAGCAAGTTGGAAATCAGCAGAGAACACGCTTCGAGACCACCTCGAAACCGAAACCAATGTCCACTTCCTGTTTCAACCGACAAAAATGGACATTTGCAGCCATTTTTCTGGCGAGAAAACCGGCTTTTTTTAGTGAGACATTGGCTGTTTTTATTTTATTTTTTATTTTTATTTTAACCCAAACCATGATCTTTCCCTAACCTTAACCAAATGGTCTTTGTGCTTAAACCTAACCAGACCTTAACCACAGCGTTGTCGCACCATAAAACATCATTATTCAATGGGTAGAAATGTTAATATGCTACGTTTGTAGAAATGTTGATATGATACGTAATTCACGTGTTGATACGTATATATTCAATGTTTCTGTGGTTTGCAGAAACGTTCAATGCCAATGTTTTCTTCTGGCGACTGGGTTGCAATCAAACACAGACACCGACACGCCCCTCCAGCTGCTGTCAATCAAACACAGACACCGACACTTTAAATGCTTCAGAAGTATCTCTTTGTAACCAACATGTAAAGGTTGTTATATTGTGACCATTTAGGGACAGGAGATCAAGTGTAAAAGGTTTTAGTTTCTGATATTGTTCCCTACAGTCTGAGTGAGACTGAATGAGGCATGCCTCATCTTGTTATTAAACACAAACAGCTGCACCAGTTCTCACGAGGGTGTGTTCGTCCCTGTTATTATTTTCATTGTTCACCAACCGCTACAATTCTGAGCCTGGGAAAATATTTCATTAAATTCACTGATGCTACAACATTAGTCAGGACAACAACGATCAGCACTGCCTCTAGAGAGACGTCAACTGTCAAAAATAGTGAAGCCTCTAATTGTGGAAGTGATAGTACCATGTGTAACCGATTAATGTAAACATAGTTATGAATTTCAACAAATCATTCCTGTTTATTGTTTTTGTTCAGTTGAGTCTGCTTCTCCTACCTGTGTGCCATGGGGGGTTTGTGTGTATATGTGTGTATGCTCAGTATAGTTACGTAGGTGTGTGCATGTACGCACACAGGTCAAAGTTCTATCCAACTGTCAGAGAGGTAAGCTGAAACTCCCTGATAAACTTAATTTTTTTTTACATTAGATGTGATTCATCGTTATCTCATGATTATATCTTGTTCTATGTCATATTAGCTCTATTCTGTGTAAATCCTGTCAATATTTGAGATCGCTAATCACAGTTTTTTGATTTAAGTTGACTTGGAGGAATTGGGTGACCGTTAGAGTGCTGAGTTTGCTGCCAAGATAGCTTAAAGCTATAATATGTAATTATTCCACATTAAAATATCTAAAAACAACTAGACCTATGTTATATATTTTGTTGAGTTGTGTACTTACATTATCCCAAATGTTTCCAACAATTTTCAAACCCAGAGAAATCTGTAATTTTAATAAAAATAATGGACTGTTTCATTTGGTCGCCTGTCAATGGCGTCATACCCCTCTACCAAAGAGTATAGTGCACAAGAAGCATACGTCGGCGCTGTCTTTGTCCGCTACAATGGCGTCTACCAAAGAGTAACTTACACACATACAAGATAATACATCGTCGTTGTGGTTGTTCCACAGAAACTGTTATAAATTGACTTTTATTAAGTTTTAAGCCACATTTAGAAACCGTTAGTGTTAGCTATACTGACGTTAACCTGCTAGCTAGAGGGCTGATGGCTAACGGCTGTTAGAGCACTAGCTAGCAGGCTAATGGCTAACATCAGTATAGCTAATGCTAACGGCAGATTAGCGACAGAAATGTTACATAACTTGCTAATACACAATATATGTACCTTGTGTGTAGAGGGTATGGAGCTATTAAAACTCACCTGGAAGAAAACATGAATGCTTTCAGTCCTATTTAGAACATGGGGTAGTCGTACACTTGTGGCCCCGTGTGGTCGAAATGAGTATTACAACAAAATCCTGACAAAAAAAAAATTTTTTCACCTGCTACTTTCACAGATGATGAAGAAAAAAAAACAAAACTTTGCCAAAACTTGGCCGAAATGAGTATTACAACAGAGAACAACAGAAAAAAAACAACATTTTTTCACATGCTATTTTCACACATGAAAAAAAAAAAAACTTAGAAAAATGATCCTGGCAAAACTTTTTTTTTTTTTAATGGAACTTAGAAAGATTATCCTGGCAAAACCTTTCTTTTCACTTGTCCTTAACTCATGAACACAGGAGAGAAAAGAATTAAGATCAGACTTAGAAATTGGATCTCCAGAAAAAAATTTTCTCGCTTGCCTTTCAGGGCTTCCGTACAATATTGTACTGTCATGTTGCTATTCATAATCATGGTTATTAGGTTTTGTTTTTGATTTTATTGATTTATGCTGCTATGTCTACATATGTCTATGAAATTGAACTTCATCGTATTTAATAGTTAATTTTGTAACTGACTTGGCAAAAGTAGGAATAAAGTTCTATCCAACTGTCAGAGAGGAGAGCCAAGCAGACATGCACACACAACCAGCTGATATTTTGTTACTTTGTACATATTTCACCAGAGAGATTGCTACTAAAGACCTGAGACCCAGAGCTGCCTCCTGCCTCTTAATTCAAAACGCCAAGAACACAACGCAGATCAGCATAGAAGTAACACTGCCGGCTAGACATGCACTGACCCATTCAGACCCCCGTCACTCTTCAAATGTCCCTGTTTCCTCCCGCAGAGCCGTTGTCGAATGTGACCATCAGTGCCAAGGTATCTGAGATGATAGAGTAGAACAGCACTGTGGTTCTCACCTGCTCTGCCAAGGGCTAATTCTTCAGATTCTACTGGACCAACAATACCACACCCATCATGACAGATGACAAATGACTCACTGTCAAATAGGTGAAATTTTATATTTTTCGTGTACAAAAGGATTTGACTGAACCAAACTGTTAAAGTAATTATGACTATTTTTGTCTGATCTCACGCAGTCATTCTATTAATTTGTTTTCTGTTCATTTTCTGAAGGATTTTCTACGTCCAATATGCTGACTATTAGTGGTATTCAGACCTGTTTGGTCCCATTTACTGCACAGCCTCCAACCAGCTGGAGGTGAAGAAGAGCGCCCCCCTCAACCTCACTGTCATCTTTGAGTACTGCACTTGTAGTAGTGGTTATAAATAATAAAAAATGACCAAAAAGAGTAGATAACTTATATAATAGTAGATAACACCTTCAATGAACTGGTCTTTACACATTATTGTCAAACTGAAATGTGAACAGCTTGAAATGAAAAAAAAAAAATACAATTTAAAAATGATTATCAAATTTACTTTTACATTTTACACAATACTTATCTATTATTAAGTTAAATTGAAATTAATTTCAACAATTTACATTTAAATTAAAAATGTGTCAAAATCTCTGATCCACTTACTGTAATTAGTTTCTAACTGTAAGATAATATTTAGTGTGATTTATATTTTTTGGTGGTGGGAGCTGTGATTATGAAAGTTTCAGATGCTGATTTGTGGCTTCATATTTTCTACAGGACATATTTGAGATAGATGTGATCCACTATGAGGCTGTGGTCAAAGGTCATGAGGAAGACATTTCTTACCAGTCACGTCAGGAAATGGGTTCATTATCATTAAAAAACATTGGATTAAACCACAACAGGGTAAGAATGGATGATGAGAAGCTGTGATGAAGAACTTTGTTGGTTTCTACCAAGGCAATCATTGTCCAGAAAATGTTTTCCTTAAAATAATTTCACATATTTTCATCTTAAAAACTACAATGTGCGAGTTGTTTTATCCATTTCATGAAATGTGTGTGTGATTGTGTAACGTGTGTGTTCAGTGAACTGTATCAGTCTCTGCAGTAGTTTCCAACTGCAGCATTCAGTTCAGTTTCTGTTCAGTCTGACTGAGGGAGGTTTTTGTACGACGCTTTTTCACTGTGTGAACACATACTGACTGTTGGGATAATGTTGACTCTGACAGTAGTAAACTGCTGTATCTTCAGCCTGAACTCCACTGATGGTCAGAGTGAAGTCAGAGTTTGATCCACTGCCTGTAAAACGATCTGGAATCCCTGATGCTCGAGTTGTAGCACCGTAAATCATCAGTTTAGGAGTTTCTCCATCTCTCTGTTGGTACCAGGCTAAGTAGTTCCCATTATAAACATTCTGACCGGTCCTACAGTTGATGGTTGTGGATCCTCCCAGAGCAGATCTCACTGCTGCAGGCTGAGTCACTGTGATCTGGCCTCTGGACTCTGAGGATACAGAGACAAAAACATAAGGCGGCGTCATGGTTTTGTGGGCTTCATTTCAAAGGGACGGATGTTCATAGAGGAGAGGAGTTTGATTCTCTGGACTTTATCTGAATTTAGTAGTAGAAAATTGCAGGTCATCCAGGTCTTTATGTCCTTAAGGCATGCTTGGAGTTTGTTTAACTGATTGGTTTCATCAGGCTTCATTGATAAATATAATTGGGTGTCATCTGCATAACAATGAAAATTTATGGAGTGTTTCCTAATAATATTACGTAAAGGAAGCATATACAAGGTGAATAGAATTGGTCCAAGTACAGAACCTTGTGGAACTCCGTGTCTAACCCTTGCCTTCACGGAGGATTCATCATTAACATGTACAAACTGAAATCGGTCTGATAAATAGGACTTAAACCAGCTTAATGCAGTTCCTTTAATGCCAATTAAATGTTCCAGTCTCTGCAAAAGGATTTGATGGTCAATTGTGTCGAATGCGGCACTAAGATTTAACAGGACAAGTATAGAGACAAATCCTTTGTCCGAGGCAGTTAGGAGGTCATTTGTGACTTTCACCAGTGCTGTCTCTGTGCTATGATGTGCTCTAAATCCTGACTGAAAATCCTCAAATAAACTATTGTTATGTAGAAAGTCACATAACTGATTAGAGACTGCTTTCTCAAGGATCTTGGAGAGAAATGGAAGGTTAAAACACCTGAATCAAGAGTAGGCTTCTTAAGAAGAGGTTTAATTACAGCTACTTTAAAGGACTGTGGTACATAGCCTGTTACTAAAGACAGATTGATCATATCTAGTAAAGAAGTGCTCACTAAGGGTAAGGCTTCCTTAAGCAACCTAGTTGGGATGGGGTCTAAGAGACATGTTGATGGTTCAGCTGAACAAATCATTGAAGTTAGTTCAGACAAGTCTACTGGAGAAAAACAGTCCAAATATATGTCAGGATTTACTGCTGTTACTAAGGTGCCTGTGTTTGGGGAGAGAACGGTGCCTGTTGAGGGCAGGAGGTGGTTAATTTTGTCTCTAATAGTTAGAATTTTATCATTAAAGAAGCTCATAAAGTCATTACTACTGAGAGCTATAGGAATACATGGATCAATAGAGTTATGACTCTTTGTCAGCCTGGCCAAAGTGCTGGAAAGGAACCTAGGGCTGTTTTTATTCTCTGCTATTAATGCTGAGTAATAGGCAGCTCTGGCATTACAGAGGGCCTTCCTATATGTTTTAAGACTATCTTGCCAGACTAAGCGAGATTCTTCTACTTTGGTGGAACGCCAAATCCTTTCCAATTTTCGTGATGTTTGCTTTAATTTGCTGGTTTGGGAGTTATACCATGGAGCTAACCTCTTATGTTTTATTATCTTCTTTTTTAAAGGGGGCGATGGAGTCAAGTGTTTTTCTTAATGAGCCTGCAGCACTATCAACAAGATTATCAATTTGGGAGGGCCTAAAGTTAACATAAGAGTCCTCTGTAGTATTGAGACATGGCAGTGAATTCAGTACTGATGGAATTGCTTCCTTAAATTTATCTACAACACTATCAGAGAGACATCTAGTAAGGACATTTTTGTCTAATGGTGTGTAATCCAGTAATAGGAATTCAAAAGTTATTAAAAAATGATCTGATAGAATAGGATTTTGTGGAAAAATTATTAAATGTTCAATTTCAATCCCATAAGTCAGAACAAGGTCTAGGGTGTGGTTAAGACAGTGAGTGGGATTATTTACACACTGAGAGAAGCCAATTGAGTCTAATAATGAGAGAAATGCAGTACTGAGGCTGTCATTATCAACGTCCACATGAATATTAAAATCACCTACTATAATTACTTTATCTGTACTAAGGACTAAATACGACAAAAACTCTGAGAATTCAGATAGGAATTCAGAGTACGGGCCAGGAGGACGATACACTATGACACATAGAACTAGCTGTAAAGTTTTCCAGGTTGGCTGAGAGAGACCAAGAACAAGGCTTTCGAATGAGTTATAATTAAATTTAGGTCTAGGGTTGACGACCAGGCTTGAGTTGAAAATGGCTGCAACTCCTCCTCCTCAGCCAGTGTCTCGAGGAATATGAGTATTAATATGACTGGGGGGAGTGGATTCATTTAGGCTGACATATTCTTCATGACACAGCCAGGTTTCAGTAAGACAAAATAAATCAATATAATGATCTGAAATTAAATCGTTTACTAAAACAGCTTTAGATGATAGAGATCTAATGTTCAAGAGTCCACATTTAATTATCTTATTTTGTTGTACTATTGCAGTAGTGGTTTTAATTTTTGCTAGATTTTTATGAATGACTCTTCTTTTGTTTACTTTGGATTTAATTTTTAAGTGGTCGGGGGACAGACACAGTCTCTATGCAGTTTTGGGTGGGTAACTGCTCTAATGGAAGCGCATTTTGGATCAAAAAGACAATCGACAAGATAGGAAACAAGAAAAATGAAACATTTCTGCAACCCTTTCTGGCTTTGTACAATTATTTGCTGTTTTTCTGTGAAATAAAGTTTTACCTGTGAGGAAGCTTTGCCAGAGTGTCAAGGAAGGTGATAAGTGACAGACTCAGAGACTACCAAATGAAAACAAGCTAAATCGAACTTACCTTCACACAGCTACGCTGACATCCTCTTTGGTTTCTGCACTCTCCCAAACTAACATCTCTCCCTTTAAATAGGCCCTGAAATCTGTCTAGGCAGAACCATATTTCTATCAGGGGTGTCTTTTCCCTTAGACCAACAACTGGTGAATGACAGTGTCACTTGTATCAGTTAACATTGTTTACAAACACTCATCAACAAAAGCATTGTTCCTTAGTGTAAACCAAATTAAGTACAAATAACATAAATACAAAACCAAACATTTAACTAAATAAAATAAATTCCCTCACACTTGGTCTAACCCATGACACTACTGGTGATGTCAGCAAGATCTTAAAATCAGGAAGTGGTTCAGTGCCTCCATTTTGTCTCCTGGCTGCATGGTGGGTTACTATGGTAGGTTACAACCTAAGCTAATCTATAAGTCAAGAGACAATAAATAATGAACTTCAATACTTTTCTGTCTCGATTGATCCATAAATGACAGCGATGTGGCTGGCTAAACAAACAAATGACAAGTATGGCAGGAAATGCAAAGTTTAATGGAGACAAAATGGAGGTCTCAACCACTTTTTCACAGCCTCTAAAAACTATTCAGATAAAACAATCCTAGAACTACTTTCCTCCTTTGATCTTAAGATTTGATACTGAAACAGTCAAAACTCAGTTTTTTTTAACCAGGAAAAATTAAGCTAAATAATTTGGTTTTGGATATAAATAGCTTGACTCAACCAGTGAATACTGAACTGTGTTAGTATTGAACATACTCTATGTTTGTATGCTAAGTCCTTCATATATTTTAAGATAACATCCGTTGTCATTTATCTTTCCTCTTAGACTCCAGTGAAACATGCGTGCTGAGGTTCCTTGAGCTTCAAAGAAAACTGTCAAAGTAAGAAAAATACACCAATTTTAGTGTAATTTGCAGAAGCCCAAGGGAACTTCTTCAAATGTCTTGTTTCGTCTGACCAACAGTCCCAAACCCCGAGATATTCAATTCACACTGATGTAACATAAAGAAAAGCAGCAAATCCGCATATTTGAGAAGCAGGAACCAACACATTTTTGTGAAACAATTATATAAAATTAAGATATTATTGCTGAATAATTTTCTATTGATCAACTTTATCAATTTAACATTGTAGATCCACTTCAAACCCTGCCCATATTACATTTGAAGTTTATACTTGACTGTTATTTTGTAAACTAATCAAAAGTTCACGTTCCTGTGTTTTGTGCACATCTAGGACTAAATCACTCACTCACTCACCAGAAAGCGGCTATTGTATCGGTAAGTCAGATAAATATTTACATTTTGTATTTAAAAAGTCACTAAAGCATTTCATTGTGAAGTCCTTGTTAACTGGAATAATTTGCAATTATGACTGTAACACAAATTATTTCATATTTTTTGATAAATCTGTTCCCGCAGGATCAAACTGACTGAGTGGGCGGGGCCCTCGACGGGTGCCCCGAGAGCCCGTAGGACTCGAAGGGAGCCATGGCTGGGGGGCCCTCGACGGGGTGCACGTGTGCATGTGTGTGTCTGTGCATGTGTGTATGTGTGTGTGTGTGCGTGTGTGTGTGCGTGCGTGCGTGCGTGCGTGTGTGTGCGTGGGTGCGTGTGTCTGTCTGTCTGTGTGTGTGTGTGTGTGTGTGTGTGTGTGTATGTTGCCCTTCTTGTCATGTTTGGTTTGATCTGGATGCTTAAAAATTGCAGGTCAAGTATGTTTTGGTTGGAAAGTTTGATCCCTTGATGTCAGTTTGTGTATTTCTGTGTGTTGGTCTTGCAATGAAGAGGTGACTCTTCCACATGTTCCTTGACATTTTCTAAACTGCAGCCTCACATAGGCTCCAGCCACCTGTAACCCTCTGTGAGATCTCACTCTGCTCTCTGTCTCTCTCTCAGGTGTCCACATCTTCCAGAGGATGAGTGGCTGTGAATGGGATGATGAGACTGGAGAGGTTAATGGTTTTGGTCAGTTTGGTTATGATGGAGAAGACTTCATAGCATTTGACCTGAAGACACTGACATGGATCGCTCCAAAACCACAAGCTGTCATCATCAAACACAAGTGGGACAGAGATAGAGCTCACAATGAAAGGTGGAACTACTTACTCACACAGCAGTGCCCTGAGTTAGTGAAGAAATATTTGGACCTTGGGAAGAGCTCTCTGCTGAGAACAGGTAGAATCACATGATCTGATGTAGTTTCATGGACACAACAATATTTAAATCCCTCTTCTGTTTCTAACCTCCCTCCCACACCCCTCACCATTTATCTCTTCAGAGCTTCCCTCAGTGTTTCTCCTCCAGAAGACTCCCTCCTCTCCAGTCAGCTGCCACGCTACAGGTTTCTACCCTCACAGAGCCGAGATGTTCTGGAGGAAAGATGGAGAGGAGCTTCATGAGGACGTGGAACACGGAGAGATCCTCCCCAACCATGATGGATCCTTCCAGATGAGTGTTGACCTGAACCTTTCATCAGTCACACCTGAAGACTGGAGGAGGTACGAATGTGTGTTTCATCTCTCTGGTGCAAAGAACGACATCATCACCAAACTGGACAAAAAAGTGATCAGAACCAAAGACTGGAATACTGACTTTACAATGTTTTTTTATTAAACGTAGGTTGAGGCTGAAGGTTAGTTAATTACAGGGTTAACAAACAAAACTGCTGTTCTGCTCATTCAACTAAATATTGTTTCTTACTTGTTACATTATGCACATGACCTACTAAAAATTACTTTAGTGAATGCAACAAAAAACAGTTCAAATCTAGTGGTGTGCCAGCAAATGATTAGGAGCACAGGTCTGTCACAAATCTAACCAAATTAAACATAAAACATAATTTCAGAAAAAAGAAACGCAACATGCAAAATGCTAGACCACATTTTTACTTTACTTGTATTTTATTTATTACACTGTCATGGGATTACTCACAAGACAATCTACTGTTTGTATGTGAAAATAAGATTTATTAAACAGTAAGAACAAACTAGAACTGTTGCTGATCTGAGGAAACATGTGACCATGCAGGAGAGAGCAAGAGCTTTCAGGGAGGACAGGGTGATCAACTCAAAGATGACAGGATGAAAAACATAAAGAACAAAGCTTTAGTATTACAATAACAAAAACACAAAAGGTGTAAAACAACAAAGACAGGGAACAGGTACAACATAGACACAGGATGGACACACAGAGGTCTGAAGCACTAAGGTGGTTTTCACCTGCAGATGGTCATTGTATGAATTATTGTGATGCCAAATTAAACCATCACATCAACATGTCCAGTAACATTAATTTCACCTAAAAAGAGACATCATCTGCTTTTGGCAGTATAATTGAGCTGCTGTACTCATATTAACAACTCTGCACATCCTGGACAATAATAAGTTTCCTCAGTAGAAAACTCTCACAGGATTCCCAAACTGTCTGTGTGTCACGACGGGGAAAGTCCTGTGTTTTAAGGGGATGAAAATAAGAAACGTGATCATCAATAATGATGTATGATTATCACACATTATTAAAGGTGAAAATACCAAAAATGCATTGGCATGCCCTTGATGCACTGTGAATGTTTTGTTCTGGTTCCAGTTTCTCCCTCAGAGTTCCCTGCTGGTCCTGTTATTGGAGGTGTTGTAGGACTGCTGCTGCTCCTGGCAGTCTGCATCACTGGAGTCTTCATCTGGAGAAGAAGAGATAATGGTGAGAGACAAACATACTTTTACTCATCATCAAGCCTTTTTAACAACAAATAACAGTGTAACCTGGCTGATGTTCAGTAACGTGACCTCCTACTAAAGAGTTACTCTCTTACCTTTCAATATAAAAGAAGAAATCAGTGGAATTAATACAATGTTTCTATTAAACATTTATTAGTGTTTTCTTTGTTTGCTTTCATAAATTCTGACATTTTACATTTTGAAATATTGTAATCTCTCATCTGTATTTCAGGATTCAGGCCTGCAAACTGTGAGTATTCTGTCAGTTTATCTCTCTCTCTCTCTATGTACACATAAATGCAGTTTATAGTTTAAATTAAACACTTTGCTTTTCTTTTATAGCTTCAGACTCGTCATCCTCTGATCCATCTTCAGTCAGAGATGCAGCTCTTAACTGATCACAGTGAGTATTTCATCATGTCATCAACACTGTGCAGATACTGTATGAAGAATCTCTCTGTTGCTCCTCCTGAAACTAGCTACAGTATACTGATATAATACTTTCATAAATATACTGAAAGTCTGTCTTTGTTAAAAAACTGTTTGTCTGATTTGACAGAATTTCTCAGTCAAGTGATCCAGTATAGTTACAGGAAACAGCTGACACTGAGGTTTTAATGTAATACTGATTAAAATTATTTTGGACTAAAATCAAACATATATTTACTGTATAATATGACCACTAATAATTCCAGGTCCTTTTCTATTTGTTACTCTGTTTTTGCAGCTTTCCAGTAAAGATTTAGAGGAGAATAGTGAACTCAAATAAAGATGCTGTGGCTTCAATATTTTATTCTATTTTGCACCATAAATTTTCATTAACAAAACTTGTTTTAATGAATATTGAGATGTGTCATCACAGGACCCGTCAGAAAGTCACAGGATACATCAAACTAAAGTGTGAATTCATAGATCAGATTTATGAGTTTCAGGTCGTCAGTGGATGCAGTGAAGAATGATATCTGTGAAGATTATCTGAGAGCTGATAGAAGCATTAATGTTGATGTGAATCCTCCACTGCAGGAGTAACAACATCTGGAGAGAACTGATGCTGCTGTCCAGCTGTTTCAGTTAGTCATGTGATGTACTGTCTTTGATGATGATTAGCATTAAGTCAACTTATAGGAGACATGATGATACTCAGCACTTTAACCTCTGCTCTTAACTTGAGTCAAACTTAAAACTTTAAATGTTCAACTACTCATGCTTTCACTAACAATTAGCATTTGAGAAACACTAATGGAGATTCTGCACTAGGCCATGATTGAAAAAAACATTTTTAATGTTTTTGTGTCTCTGTTTCATTGTTATTGCTCCCATAGTTTGAACACTGCATACTAACATCTCCCACTTTAACCAAAGTGTAAATATCTGTGAGTTATGTATTACTCTTCCAACACACATTGCTCCTCCACTCCAAGTAACAGCTGTAACTCTTTTTAAACATAAATTTGTAAATGTTTCCACAATTTTACACAACATAAATACATTTTTGAATATTTAGATAGTAGATATTTAGATGATATTTAGATACTACCTTTCATTGGAACTCACATATTTAAGCAATAACACTTCTTAGAGCTTATATTTGTATCTTATAAATTTGCCATATTCAAATGTCCTGTATTAGACATACGGATGATAAATGTTAGTTTGATTGTAAGGTATTTGTTAATTCTCGGCTTATTGGTGTTAGAAGATTAATGAGGGTTTTACCTGTGGTACTGACGGATGTGTTTCATTTCATATTGTCTCCCTGTTACGTCATACCTGCATATACCTCAAATGTTCAGATGTGTAGGCTTAAAGGTTTTGTCCCAAGTTTTGAGAAACACTCAAGTGAGGCTCGTCCCTGACACCTGGAAAGCATGAATTTACTTTTTTTATCAGTTGTCAAAATATGTGAGGATAAAAGAAAGAGTTTATACTGCTTTTACAAAACAAACAAACAAACAAAAAAAACAAAGGCATGTACCACAAATTTTGATTTGTTCATGAAGGCTTACATTGAGTCTGAGGTTTAGAGTGTGTCTTTCCCTATATCACCACTACAGAGCAACATAAATCTGAAATGTCTCAGCTGTAAGGTCACCACAGAGAAACAGCTGCCAGAGCATTTCCACACCTCCAACATTACAAAGGGTTTCCTGACCCAGTACAGTTAAAGTGAAAATTAAAATTAAACTGCTGGTCTAAATAATTTTTCCACAGTGTTACTGAAGATTTGAGCACTTGCAAATTATCATCAGACACATTTTTAAAAAATCTTTATTTTCAATACAACAACAGATCAACAGTAGGAGACAGTTATAAATTTATGGGCAGGCTAACAGATTTATATTGTATTCTTTCTCTAATATCAGTGTCATTCATGTAATTCAGAAACTTTTAATGCATTTTTTTGCATCTATCAGAGGAAACAAACATCTCAGACAGTCTCGGACTTCACCACTTCCTTTTCAAGTCCCCACAGTCAGGTTAATGATATAAAGTGTAACTCACCACCTATTTGATGTCAAATGGAGATGGGAAATCATTCATATTACAGAATGTGAAACACACATAAAATGTGAAAATGGATTTACATAAAATATTACATAAATTTTAACCTTAAAGATATTCACTACAAAAATGTCAAAATTACCTAATGTGAGATGGAGAACATGTCTCGACCAGACAAACTACTCCAAACACAGACAAACTGAAGGCTTTTCAATGGAGAAATAGAGGTGTCAAAACTTACTGACAGAGACAGACAGACATATAATTATATTACTGCAGAAAACTACAACCCCATAATAGTGATACATAAAGCATAACTACAGAAGAACAACCTTCATAAAACATTGTTTTTGTGTGTGTTGTTAGTTGGTGGTGATACACCAGTCTGATACACTGGATCAATATCTGCACTGATATTGATCTTATTCAATGCAATGCAACAAAACAATCTCTACTTGTGGTGAAGAAGTTGTGTGTATTATGTGTGTGTGTTTTTTAATAAAGTTTGTCAACTGTTGTTACGGTAAGATGAATATTCTCATGGAATACATAAATGTAGCTCCACTATTTTGCCTGCTGGTGGGGCTGCTTTGCCTAAATTTCATAGGGGGCACTATTCAGCCGGTTTGCATCACTGATGGAATATTGTCATGTAGACATGTTCAGGCCGGGACTCTTATCAAACATGTAAAGTTTGGTGCAGACTGGAGCATGTACAATAAAGTTATAGCAACTTCCTATGTCATGGAGAAACATCAAATCTCAACGGTGCGAGGATGAGAATTTTCTACAGGGTGAGACATGTCTGTCTTGCTCACCCCTGTGTCAAATTATGCAAGTTTTGGGCCCATTCACTTTAATTTCAACAAATAAATTGAAAACTTTTGATGAGTGTCTGTATAAAAGAAATTAACATCCTAATTTTCATCAAGTCTATTTTGTAGAAAAGTAAAGACTTTTAACCCACATGACCTGGTCAAAGTTTGATTGAAATGTGTACTGTCAGGTGTGTAGAGACAATAAGTAACTGCAGCTGGACACAGAAAAATACTCATATATTTTAGAGTGTGAGTTAACCCACACCTTTTTGAACATTTACTGTTTCCACATAGTTTTAGATACAAACTTCATTTGAATTTTAAATGAATGACGAGACTTTGACCTACAAATCTTGAATTTACATGTGTTTTCTATCTTTTACAGTTTTTGAGATATTAGAGTGTGAGTTTTAAAGTCTTTTTTTGTTCCTCCTGTGATTTTATAATGAGCGTGTATTGCAGAATGTTTCACAGCACTGAGGGAGTGACATCACCAGCAGCAGTTGGAGAGCAGGATTTTAGAGTACGCTTTTTGTGAAATATCTTCATAAATCCCATGACTTTGGCCAAATCTTACATTTAAAAATCATATTTTTGTAGGAAATTTTGTTGCAAATCCATTGATACAGGTTTGAAAGTGGCCAGACTTATAGTTTAGACATCAGCAGCCTTTGTTTGACACAAAGTCTGTGCCCATAGATTGCCTCCCCATTGCTTTACATTGTAAGGGTGATGTGATGTGGCACTGCAACTTTCAAGGCTTATAAAAAACTTTTTTTTTTCAGCACAGTGTCATAAGTCACCTGTTAAAGTTTGAAGCAGATACCATTAACGCCCTGGGAGGAGATAGCATTTGTTTGAGGGCCAAAATTTGGGCAAAGTCTTATTTTGAAAGGCTAATTGCGGACTTCCTGTTGGATTTAGGTCAGGGGTGTCTGCATATGATTTGTACGTCTTGATGAGACGAATAATTGAGTTTTGATTTGATCTCTCTACGACATTCTTACGGGCCGTGGTGGCCATTTTAGTTTCATAGGTGGCGCTAGTGAGCACATTTTGGCACTTTAGGGGTTAATTTTTACATTTTATCAAATATTTCACCAGACCTGATGTGCGTGCCAAATTTGGTGAGTTTTTGAGCATGTTTAAGGGGTTGAATTTAGGGTTTAATTGGCGTAATAATAAAGAAAGAAAAAAAGAAACAAACAAACAAACAAACACACGAAAAACAATAGGGTCCTCGCCCTTAGGTGAGAACTACTGTTTTACAATAGTCCTCTGCCTTTTGGGTCCCTAATTACTCATGGTCAGTAGTCTAGAACAGTAGTTCCCAACCTCTTTGGCATGTGACCCAAAAAAAGCGGTGTGTAGTTGCTGTGTTTTCAAAAAATAATTAGTTGTCAGCACAATGATTTCCCTCCTAAATGGTTTCATATAAATTCATTTAAATGAGACACAAAGGGGTACAACAACTCATAAAAAAGCAAAGACTATATAAAAGTTAAAAAAAAAAAATTGCATGTCAGAACTTTGTTTTTTCTTCTTTTCTCTCCCATTAATTATCTCACGACCCCTCAGATTTATCTTGTGACCCTTTTGAGGCGCCTGACCCCTAGGTTGGGAACCACTGGGCTAGAGAGTAGAGCCCTGAAAGTACAGCATTAATGGTAAGCACTAAGCACTATTATGTAATATTTCACATCATCTAACATAAATGAATGTAGAAGATTTTGAACTTCATTCATTAAAACTCTGGAGGAAGGATGACACCTGAACACCCTTTCTAATTGTTTATTTTAATTACTCTGTAATGTTAACTTATGCTATTTCTGCTCATTTTGGCATATTAGCAACCCAGAGTGATCTGTAGATGACCTATCAAACAGAAATCTAATCTATGGGGAAGAAGGAGAGAGTAAATTAAAAACAGATGCATGTTTAGCAGGTTGCTTGTTACCAAGGAAAGAGATGTAACTGAGATGAAAACAAAAATAAAAAGGCCATGAAGTACAGTGAACAAAAGCTTTTGTTTGTTTTTGTGGATTCACAACATGTAAAATATAACAACACAAATACACAAAACAATACTAATGCAGTAGGTATATGCAGAGGGCCCAGTATTTGTATTTGTATCTGTATTTGTTGAGGCAGTAAAATTATTTGTATTTGTATTTGTATTCAAATAAAATTGGAAAGAGGCTTAAAAATCCTGTTTTTGTTTTTATTACACTTTAAATTTCAGAAAATTAAAGTGTTACAATAAGTGCTCATGAATAAACTACCTTACAAAGGCGGTCCTCACACCAGGTCTCAAACTGGAGTCTCCCAGATCATAGACAACTGTTCTGACTACTGAGCTAAAACTTTACTCATTGCCTAATTGCAGACAGACCTCTACCTATTTATACACCCATAACACAGAGACAGCATTTCATGTAAGAAGTAGGAAAAAATTTCAAAGGTGATTATTGCTTTGCATTTTTCATTTATTGCCTATTTTTTACAACCTAAGTTTGTGGAAAGGAGACGGGGAACAGCAGGTTATGGAGAGTCCTTTGGGAGCACTTTGCGTGTGTCAGTATCTCAGCTTTATCCCTGGGGAACAACCTCAACTACAGTAGTAATGTCCAAATTAGGAAATGTGTGTCATGTAGCAGGTGGATGTGACTCCCCTTGTTGAAACCTACTGACAGACGTAACAGCAGAGCAGAGGAGAGAGACTGACATAGTGATGTGACCGACCTGCACGCTGATATTTGACATGTATTTTTTTCTTCCCGAATACAAATAATTTTTAAAATAGCCTATTTGTTATTAACACTATTTGTGCTTTGCAGAATAATGTATTTGTATTCAGGCACACCCCTATAATGCAGTAGATTGAGGCCTCTCAACAGAAATTTGTGCTCAGGTTGAAAATCTAAATGGATCTTAAGTCATTGTTTGTGCGTCTATGTCACATCCTGATCACTATATATTGACCCTGTCTACTGTATTGCATGTGCTGTAGTACACTAACAAATTTCCCTGCAAAATTATAGTAATCTACCTGCAGCTGTAGTCTCTAGCATTTTACCGTTTTTTTTGGTGTCACTGATGTAATTTACTTTAACAGTTAATTGCTGTAAAAAATATTACAGTATTACGCAGCAGAATGTGAGGTTTACAGTTTGATACTGTAGCTAGACCTGCAGTAATATACTGTATTTTTACAGTGTTGCTAGTTTAATCTACATGAACAGTTTCTTACTGTAAATGTTACAGTAAACAACTGAAAGGTTCTCTTCTTATTCATAATAATAATAAAAACAACAACAACAACAATAAATTGCAGACATATACTGTAAATAACAATGTGTCTTCAGTCTTAATGGTCCAGTAATGAGATCAGCTCAATATTACATTTAAGAATGCACAACCCTTGAAATTTGGGCCAGACTAACGTTAGCATTCACTGATGTGTAGTTCAAGAGAAAACAACCATCCTAAAATAATCTTTAAACTAGACTTGCAAGTAGCAGTGAATATAATGTCTAAATACTGGTAATTCAAACTTCCAACTGAAGAACTCTACCTAAAACAGTCCCACAGATTGTAAAGATAATATTAAAAATATGAATTTTCTGGCAAACTGCAGCTGGACACATTACTAGCTCTTCAGGTGAGGAACTGTATCATGTCTGATGTCTCAGATTCTGTGTGTTATGACACAGTGTGTTTTGGACTTTAGCAGCAGACAAGCACAGACAAAGAGCTTTACTGGAAGCAGGCAGGAAAAAGTAACAGAGATTCAAATTATAAAGTTCACACAGAAGTACAAAATGTTTAAATTCCCTTTTAGTTTGAATTCTTAAGCCCTCGTTAACATGTGAGGAGTCATTCACTAGTTTTTGTATATGATTCCTTCTCAATGAGTCACTTTGAAACTGCTTCATTGTATTAATTGTGCTATACTGTATATTGTAGATACACTTGTGTGTCTTGCTTTACCTGCTGGTGCATTTTCTTTGAGCTGTTCTTCACTTTCTTAATAGTATCACTGTAATTAATGTTTGCTGATTTTAGGATCAATTTTATTCTCAACATTAAACAGCTGTTCATGTTACTACATGCTATTAAACTTCTGGTAAAACACACACACACACACACACACACACACACACACACCACATTTCCTGCATATTCCTGTTGAATCTGATTAGCCAGTCAAATATTTTGTCTCCTCCTGGTTACACATGATGCACAGCTATTTATAATTTCTATTGGTCACTCCACTTGACTGTACACACTCTTGACAGTCTTTCCTCCATCCTTAAGTGTTTTTCTAACATCTGTATCAAAGCAAGATGAAGGATTTTGTGTTGTTGCTTCTCTTTTGCCATGTTGTATCTCCAGGTAATGAAATAATCTTTTTTAAACAGTTGTGTAACGTCTATTTCAACATTCATATTCCTGTACCTATTTCTAATAACATAACATTTACTTAAAGAGAAGAATTTCCTCCTTGTAGGGATTTCAGTGTTCTAGTAGTCCTATCTATCCCCTTTCTGAGTCAATATATATATATAAATGTATGTATGTGTGTGTGTGTGTGTGTGTGTGTTTGTGTGTGTGTGTGTGAGATTACGTGCATGTCCCTCAGGTTATGACATGTTGATACATTCTGGGCAGTAAGATATGCCCTGTATTTTTGAGAGGTCATTAAGCTCTTTGAAATCTGATATTACAGAGTTGAACTTGTTAAAGTAAATGTTCCTCAGTTGTTTGATTAGTGACACGTGATAGCACTAAAAGTAATATTTGATACTGCCAGTGACGCACACACACAACGAAATTGAAACGGCGACTGGTCTGTCACTGAGCAAGACTCCCCCAAAATCATACCATGAAGACGATAGAGCTTGTTTTTCTGCTCATCTTCTTTTCTGTTACACATTCAGGTAAGATTAACTTTTATTTCAATTTGTTTGACTGTAGTGTCTCCATGTCTCTCTCTCTCTCAGGCTCCCATATTTTACAGAGGATGATGAGACAGGAGAGATTGTTGGTTTTAATCAGTATGGTTATGATGGAGAAGACTTCATAGCACTGGACCTGCAGACACTGACATGGATCGCTCCAAAACCACAAGCTCTCATCACCAAACTAAGATGGGATACTGGGAAAGCTCGATTAGAATACAATAAGAACTACTACATTCACAAATGCCCCGAGTGGCTGAAGAAATATGTGCACTATGGGAAGAGCTTTCTGCGGAGAACAGGTGGAATAACTGTACATGGCCAGAATGTAATATTGTATATGGACACAACATTCAAGTGCCTTTTCTGTTTTGAATGCATATTAACATTCCTATGAAAATAAAACAATATATAGACACACAACTCAATTATTATGTGTCCCAGTTTAAACCCATCTGTTTCTGTCTGCCTCTCTCCAGAGTTTCCCTCAGTGTCTCTCCTCCAGAAGACTCCCTCCTCTCCAGTCAGCTGCCACGCTACAGGTTTCTACCCTGACAGAGCCATGATGTTCTGGAGGAAAGATGGAGAGGAGCTTTATGAGGATGTTGAACACGGAGAGATCCTCTCCAACCATGACGGATCCTTCCAGATGAGCATTGAGCTGAAACTTTCATCAGTCCCGCCTGAAGACTGGAGGAGGTACGAATGTGTGTTTCAGCTCTCAGGTGTGAAGGACGACATCGTCACCGAACTGAACAAAGCAGTGATCAGAACCAACTGGGGTAAGACCTGCTACCTCTGCCTATGTCTTGTTTATTTTGTTTGTCTGTTACCTAGCAGGATATCTCAAGAAGTGCAAAACCGTTTTCTATGAAAGTTGATGGAGTGTTAGATCATAGACCCATGGATCAGATTTTGTTGTATATAGTGCCACCATGTGGCTATTTATAAATCACTACCTCTTGGTTTGAGGCTTCCGTTTCTGTTTAAGTTATGCCAAGTTTTTCCAGGAACCTGTGGTTCAAGACAAATCTTTTAGTGAGGATAAATGATCCACCAATTTGAAGTTGCATATCAGACTTGACCTGGGGATGTTTACAGTTCATGGTTGCACCAAGGCAAAGGGGAACCCCCTTCAAAAAAGTTTCTTATATTTAGTACTATTAGTTTACAGCTTCACTATCTGTGAAGCTTTCCAAGTTGTTAGTTGACATAATCAGCATTAACACATTGTGCAACTGCAACCAAATTTAGATGACAGGTGCTGACATCTACTCCGAGAGGTCCTGCAAAGTTTGATGGCTTTTCACATCTAGAGATGAAGCTACCGAGTCCATGGTACATAACTTGGTTGCTTTGTGCAGGATAAGGTTCTATATAAATAAATTTGCCTTGCCTTGCCTTATAAACTACTTTAAATTTTTGCTTTTTTGTCCTGAACTTTGAGGTGTAGAAAGTTATTTCCTTGTGAATTTTTTGGATCATCGAAAATAAGGCATATTCACTTTTCTCATGAACGGATTTCTGCCAGTGAACAACTGTACCCATTTAAAACAAAACACTGATGTGCACCTCTTTACTGAAAGTGTATTTGATTTTTATTATTTACAACACATTTGCTTAAGTAATATTGATTGACAATACTGCTAACCCTTGCCTGAATGAACCCAAACTGGGAATGTTCTGTTCTGGTTCCAGTTTCTCCCTCAGACTTCCCTGCTGTCGCCGTCATTGGAGGTGTTGCAGGACTGTTGCTCCTGCTGGCTGTCAGCATCGCTGCATTTTTCATCTGGAGCAGAAACTGTCAGGGTGAGAGACATTAATGTTTTACTCCACTAATGAATTTAAAAGGAATACATGTGATAGTCTAACATAAAGAGTAGCTGCATATTTTGTGTGGTACTTTCGGTAAGTGAATCCATTTGTTTGACATTTCAAATGATAATAAAGTGCAAAGAAGGTTTTTTCTGAAATATTAATCATTTTGTAACATTGTTATCTCATCTATATTTCAGGGTTTCAGCTTGTTAACAGTAAGTATTATATCTTGAAATATTTTAATTGATCTTTTTCACCTTGTAGATGAACAAATCATTTCCTGTTCACTTTAAAAGCAAATGTTCTGCATAATGTGGACACAGTTTTGGGCCAAGGTTTTGCTGTTGATGTTTATTAACTATTTGTCTTGACAGGGGAACAGTGAAGATTAGAAAAGGATTCTGAACTCCACTGAATGAGAAGTCAACAAAATCAAAGAGAGAGCATTTTCTCTTAGAGATCAAACATCGAGCACTGAAGTTGCTGAATGAGGTGAAACACTTCTGCCCAGGAACACACAGCCTTCATAAAGAGAGGTAAAGCTAATGACGTCCAGCTAACTGTTGGTCATCAGTCCCCCTCAGTGGAGCTCTGACCCACCAGCATGTTGATGCTGAGTACCTTGGACAGCTCCAGGATGAGGACTCTGAGAGTCAACACGTCATTGTGTAAACTCTTCAGACTCTGACTTTCTTGACTCTGAAGCTGCAGTGACAAAAACTTGTCAAACCTACAAAACAACCATGGAGACAGTTTGTAGGAAGCAGGGAAATATACAATTTGCATTTGTTTCCAGTGTGTTTGTCACATTTACTTGGCTAAATATCCACCTGCAGAATTTCATCTTTTTCTATCTGTTCAAGCAAGTTTGCTCTCATGTGATCAAAGATCTGTTCTCCATGACGTCTGGCAGAGACAGCTACAGTGTGTAGTGAGACAGAAAATGCATTGTGTTGAAAGTTTAATATGCGTCATGACTTATTTGATAGAGTGTGTGTGAGCAAGAGGGACAGTGAGAAATAAAAAATCAGATGTGTGTTTTGGTAAAGTTCAACTAGAGAGCTACATAACATTGAAATCTCTGAACCAGAAAACTTGTTTGTTGTAGAAAAGCGAGTTGACAGACAGAATATTTTATATATACGTATTGTTTTCCTTTTCTGCCATAATTGGTCCAAACGCCAGATTCTCTGTATAATCAAAATTAGAAAGATATATTCAGATACAGTAGAGAATAGTAAAGTAAGTAGAAATACTATAATAATAAATTGAATTTACAAATTTATATACTGGCCCAAAGGCCAGTGTATATAAATGTTTTTCTTTATTTTTTATGTGCATCATTGTAATGTATGTGCAACTGATTTGAACTATTTTTTAACATATTTTAATATTCCTGAGCAAAGTGGGATTGTGATAGATATAATAGTACAATATACAGTAATATACTGCAATTAAATATACTATAATAAATAGAAATAGATTATTTAATACATAGAATTACAATATAACAATATTTATATGTGTATTGCTGTGTATATGTAGAATATAAATGTAATACAAATATAGTATATTCACATATGTAACAAAATATTATCAAAAAGAAATATAAACTATATATATTTAAAACTGATAAATATTCTTTTTTTTTTTTTTTTAAATGTTGTGTTTAGGAGGAAGGTAAACAACTAGACCAAGGGTTGGGATAGCACACCTTTGGCTGAAGGCCTATGTAGTTCATCACAGTTAAATGGGAGAAGTATGGATGGAGAAAAGTTGATAAAGGTAGTTGGTTAGATAATCTGTTAGCAGCAGTCCAGTTTAGTGAACATGGTAATTGACAGTACACCACCCCTTAAAGAAAGAGTCTGAGCTGCATGTTTTTAGAGAGCATATTTCACAAAGGCAATTCAATGTTCTTTACATAATTATATACACAATTATTGGGGCAATAAATAGCCATCAGTCTCTTAAGGAATCAGGAAACACAGGTTTGGTACATTCTGTTCATAGTTACATATAGTTCCAGTGTATGGCAGTGTAGTCAGTCGAGTAGCCTGCCCTGAGATGGGTACATTTTTATAAAAAATAAAATAAAAATACAATTGTTTTGTGTTAAATTAAAAGGGGAAACATTATGAATAATGCTCTGTGAGAAAATAGCTTTTAACTATCAACCCATCAGACACAAAAACTGGGCAGGTCACATGCTTCAGTATTTTTTTCATACAGGTTCTATCTTTGGTTCATTCACTACTGAGCACCTGCCGCACGAGGTTCATCTGTTTCAGTCAGCTCGACTTTTTTTATTGGAACAAGATGAAGACGTTATTTTTATTGCTCCACTTCTGTCACGTCGCCTCTTAAAGTAAGATCACACTTTAATTCTTTCCTTTATATCCCTTTCTGTAACATTAGTTCTACCTTCTTCTCAACTTTAAGACTGCACAAATCGAAATGCTGACATTCTCACACAGAAACAGTTAATGATTAATCTCACGTATCACAAAATGAACTGTAGGCCATACACCTGACTTCATTTTAATGCTGTTACTGTAAACCAGAGAATTACCAAATTACCATGCAGCCTGTGAAATTGTCATCAAAGTCACAGCATCTACACAGAATTTCAGATTTTACTCTTCGTTCACCCAAAAGCTGTATATGCCTTGAATTACATTTACTCGCACATTCAGCAGCTCATTTGAGTTCTTTCCTAATTTTTCTCTTCTCTTTACATTCACATAAGTGAAGCATATTATAAAGTGTTTGTCAAAAGAGGTTTCATTTCCTGTAATCTGTGGTGAACAATGTATACCAGCAACAGGAAATGTCACACCACTGTATGGGGGGAGACGAAACTTCAATTAAAAAAAAAAACCCAGCAACTGTCCAGCTCTTAAAGGGAACCGTGAAAGAGGTTTCCCTCACTGTAATCATTCTTCCTGTTCATACTTGCTACTAAAAGATCCCCTTTAAATGTGCTTTCACTGTAAACAATGGAGGCCAAAATCCACAGTGTGTACACAACAATCATTTTGTGCAAAAATGCATTTAAAAGTTTATCTGAAGCTTATATAATGCTTCATTTACAGTCTTTTTAGCATCAAATTCCTTCTTTGTGTTTCCCTGTTGAGCTGCGGTGGAACTATTTGGCACTAAAAAGACTATACATAGAAAAACGACTGAGGCTTTATATTTGCTTCAGGATAATAAATAATAATAATAAAGAATAATGCAACAACAATAAATAAATAAATAAATAAAATAAAATGAACAATTGATAGTAGGACTGAGCAGCAGCAAAATATTTTTGAAAAGAAAGACATAACAGTAATCTTGATGTCAGAGAGGAGTGGCTGGTTGTAAAAAAAATCCTTGACTGACTGGGAGCTTTGCAGCGATCAACCTCAGATACGTAAAAGCATTTTTTTTTGTCATTCTTGGCTTTATCTTTATCACCAACAAACATCTTCTTCCTTCTTGTTTCCACTGAAGAAGAACAAATTAAACTCTGATAGCTGAAGAGCTTTTTACACATGACTTTTTTCTTTCATTTACTTGGTAATTACATTACATTGGAACACTGTGAGACTGATTTGGAGATGAAAATCAAAAGACAGAAAAACATAAAATAAAATATATTATAATATTATAAAATATTTTTCTTTTGTCTCTGCCTTGACTACCATTAGTGCACATTAGATAAATAAATAAATAAATAAATTATCAGTGGGGAAAGGTGCTGTCAGTATTAATAACAGCTGCATAATACCTACATTGTATTTTGTTGAAACATATTTAAAACTTAGATTTGTTGTGGAAAATAAAATCATGAACTACAGTATTCTGTAAAAACATTGTATTACAATGCATTATCATCCCTGGGACTGGAAAGTTATTTTTGTAGTAGGCTTCCTGTAACTTCTTATAATGTAATAAAAAGTCTGACTTAGCAACTTTTGAGTTTTTCATTACTTCATGAAGTCAGGCTTAAGTAGATTTTGTGTTTACTTTGGGAAAAGCAGAACTGACCAGTCAATGTTGACCTGTTCTGGACAAATGGCGGGCGATTTCTCATTTCAGGTTAAATAAGAAGACCACCGCACACTGTTGAGACCGCAATGTATGTCCAAACGACCAATGCTGCCCCCCAATAATATTATATATATTTTGATATGACTGTCAACATTACATATTTTTTTGTATTTGTAAATATTTGTAAATTTGTATTTGTATTGGTATTTGTTGAGGCAGCAAAATTATTTGTATTTGTATTAGAATAAAATTGGAAAGAGGCTTAAAAATCCTGTTTTTGTATTTATCACGCTTTTAATTTTAGAAAATTAAAGTGTTACAATAAGTGTTCATGAATAAACTACCTTACGAAGGAGGTCCCCACACCAGGTCTTGAACTGGAGTCTCCCAGATCATAGACGACTGCGCTGACTACTGAGCTAAAACTTTACTCATCAACTCATTGCAGACAGACCTCTACCTATTTATACACCAACATCACAGAGACAGTACACCATGTAACATGTAGTAGAACTTCAAAGGTGATTCTTGCTTTGCACTTTTCATTTATTGCCTATTTTTACAACCTAACTTTGTGGAGAGGAGAAGGGGAACAACAGGTTATGGAGAGTTGCTTGGGACTTACCCCTGATAGATGTAACAGTGGAGCAGAGGGGAGAGACTGAGATAACGATGTAACCGACCTGCAACCAGTTTGCAGGTCGGTTACATCAACATTTGACATGTTTTTTTTTTCCTCCCAAAAACAAATTTTTTAAAAATATTTGTATGAAACAAATATTCATAGAAAACCCACTATTTGTGCTTTGCCGAATACAAGGACACACCCATGTAAGGTAGTTTATTCATGAACACTTATCATTCTAAAATTAAAAGTGTAATAAAAACAAAAATAGGATTTTTAAGCCTCTTTCCACTATTATTCAAATAAAAATAATTTTGCTGCCTCAACAAATACAGATACAAATACAAATACTGGGCTCCCTGCACATCCCTACTGTAATACTATACCTACATTACAAACAATGATGCTGCATTGGTTTAGGAAGGGAATGTATTTCTGATGTTCTAATTAATAGCAAAGAGAGTAATAAGTAAATATGTAAGTAAAGTAATACTTTGATTTCAGGTCATTTTGGTGTATGGGAACGGTTCTCAGTGTTCACTGCAGTGGGTGCCTGAGAACAAAGACACTGTTCACCAAAGTTGACGGGAAGTAGTCTGCTTGCAACAAAAACAGCTGCTTCACAAAAAAGAAAGTAAAAAGAATAACGCTTTAAGTGCAGTTTGCTGCTGCAATTTTCACCTGGATTTTCATATTACTGACTTTTCAAAATACAATTTTCACCAAGTAAAGAACTCATAGCCTATGCTATTATTAAATTATTATTAATACTTAAACATCTAATCATCAAAATTATACATGACTCCAATTAAAGAAAAACTTTTTTAACTATCATTAAGTTTTCTTAATGATAGTTGTTGCACCAATGAAATAAAATCCAAATTATTGCAAATGAAGAGTGCTGTCAGATGGTGTGAGTTCAAGTATCAGTTATACTATAGTGTCCTGTCAAAGTCTAGCCATTTATTATCATTTTACGATGTAACAACACTATGGTTAAGGTCTGGTTAGGTTTAGGCACAAAACCCACTTGGTTAGGTTTAGGGAAAGATCATGGTTTGGGTTAAAATGATCACTTTGTTAATATCATTTTAACCTAAATTTATATTGTATTTATTGTATAGTCACCTGCATTAGTTTAGATTACTTAGATCGGGGGTGTTATGAAACCTGGAATGCATTAAGAACAGTATATAATTGGGTGGATGAGGACAGGAAGTGATTATTAGAAGAATGGCAATCATATTTTAAATTATATTCATAAAAACATTATGTAGCCTAAAAATGTTAGTAGGTTGCTGGCTGCTAGGCCATCTTCATGGTTAAAAAAAGGACAAACAATTTATATAAATGAAATAGTCTTACAACACATCACCATATGATTTATATAATTAAACCTGGTTAAACAATGTTAAACCTGAGCGTTGCTATTCTCAAAACTCACAAGGCCATCTTCAAAGTCTAACAATTGCAACAAAGTAAAAACAATTTGGATGAATGAAATGGCTTCACAACAACTATCTAATTCCAATCCCACACAGGTTCTAGTGGGAGCTATTAGCACCACTAGCTGATGTAGTTGTTATGTTATAAGGAATAATTAATCATAACTTCAAAAGCAGATTATCTCAAATCAAGGACTATTTTAATGGACAACTCAGAAGGTTATTTTTGCTCCTCAAGACTTTTAGTTGAGGACTAGACCTTACTTCCCCTTAGAGTAAACTTGCAGCTCTCATTTATCCTAAAAAATAAATAAAAACGAGAGAATAATCGTAATAATGAAAGCACAGCAGAGAGCACGAAGTGATGTGTCATCATTTTTAAAAATAATTCCGTCCAAAGTCTGACTAGAACTGAAACTAAAGCAGAGTATTTTACAGAAGTCTGAACAAGTTACTTTCTATTACTGAACATTTGACTGTTTGTTAATCCAGACACTTAAAGGATGTGAGGAAAAGCTTCACTCTGTCTGACTGTCTCTACCCACGAGCTGGACTGAATCATCTCAAAGGGTGGTCCGGAAACACTTTTTTATTGGAACAAGATGAAGATGCTATTTTTATTGCTCCTCTTCTGTCACGTCGCCTCTCCAAGTAAGATCACACTTTAATTCTTTTCCTTTATACCCTTTTCTGTAACATTAGTTCTACTTTCTTCTCACACAGAAACAGTAAATGATTAATCTCATGTATCACAAAATTAACTATAGGCCATACACCTGACTTCATTTTAATGCTGTTACTTCTAACCAGAGAATTATTGAATTTCCATGTAGTCTGTGAGATTGTCACCAAAGTCACAGCATCTACACAGAATTTCAGATATTACTCTTCACTCACCCAAAAGCTGTATACGCCTTACATTTACTGTTTTTAATTACTCTGAGGGTCTGTGGCACACAGTCAGCAGCTCATTTGAGTTCTAACTCAATTTTTCTCTTCACATTCACATATTTGAATCATATTCTAAGGTGTTTGTCAAAAGAGGTTTCATTTCCTGTAATCTGCCGTGAACACTATATTTCTGCCACAGGAAATGTTAAACCGCTGTATGGGTAGAGACACAACCTGAGTTAAAAACACCACAGCGACTGTCCAGCTGTTAAAGGACAGATTCACAATTTTTCAGGTCCATCTTAAAACAACAGTCAGGTGCCCATATAAACACTGAATGAGGTTTTCCTCACCGTAATCATTCCTCCTGTTCATACTGGCTATTGAAAGATCCCCTTTAAATGTGCTTTCAGTGTAAGTGATGGAGGCCAAAATCCACAGTGCGTCCACACAGTTATCGGGTGCAAAAAGCTTCAGCAGTCTGAGTTAGTCATATCAAGTGGATATCTGCCACATTTACAGTCTTTTTTAGCATCAAATTCACTCTTTGTGTTTCCTCTGACAGTGTTTCCCTGTTGAGCTGTGGTGGAATTACAGTAACAAAAAGAGGAACTTTGGCACTAAAAAGACTCTAACGTTGAAAGATATCTACTTGATTTGACTCCTTTGGACGCTGAAGCTTCATATCAACTTCAGATAAACTTTTAAATACATTTTTGCACAGAAGGTGGACTGTGGATTTTAGCCCCCATCACTTACATTGTAAGTGCATTATGAAGGTCAGTATGAACAGAAGGAATGATTATGGTAAGAAAAATCTATAAATCTATTTTAATGTTCATTTATGCAGCTGACTTGTTTTAAGGCAGACTTGAAAAATGATGAACATGTCCTTTAAGGCAGTGTATTTATGACTGAGGCAGACCTACGTGTAGGCTATGTAACAGGAGTGACATCACCGACTAAATACTGAGCCTCCCCTTTCTGTTTTAATCAAAATAAAACAATAAAACAGTAAGCAACATGAACCTTACAATGCACATAACATAAAACTCATACTTTGCTTGTATACTACCCACAACATGGTGTTGACAGTATCTGGGAACATAAAATCTGGGTGAATATCTGATAAAACAGGTCTCCTCTAAAAATACTGATTATTACAATAGTATGAAAATTGCTATAATATATTCCTTTTTGGCATAAGGTGGTTAGAAAAGGATACAAAAGGATGTAAAACATGTTATTAATAAAAACTGAAAACCTCTTTTTCCTACAGAAACACACTCCCTAATATTTCTCTTCACTGGATCTTCTGGAGTTCCAAACTTCCCAGAGTTTGTGGGTGTTATGATGGTTGATGAAGTTGAAGTGGTCTACTGCAACAGCAACATCCAGAAAGCAGAACCCAAACAGGACTGGATGGAAAATTTAATAGAACATGATCCAAACCATCTAGACTCTATATATACTGCAGAGTGTCTGGCAAGTCAAAACTTCTTCAAAGACAACATTATAAGTTGGATGCAGCGATTTAACCAAAGTGGAGGTATATTTACTGTTTTTTTTTTTTTTTCAACTGTGCAATAAACACATGGTTTAGTGAGCAGCTATCAGTGGAGCCATCATGACTAACTGAATGAACAAAGTGCAGTTTTGGGGGTTTTTATTTGTTTTTTTTCATGTCATTTTCACTACTTGACTTTTGTGGTGCTTGTATTTTCTCTTACTTTGTATATTTTGATTGTTATGCACCGTATCACCAAGGCAAATTCCTCCTATGTGCAAACAGTCCGTGCACCTTTGATAACACGCGAAATGACCCGTGTACATCCAAAGCTGTGTTCAATTTGTTTGATAACAGGATAAACAAATATATAATGCATTACTTTGTTTTTACTGCTTTCAGTAATTTTAGCAATATTTCCATTTTTTTTAAATTCACACAAAAAGTGTAAAAACAAAATAACAAATTGTATATTTGTTTATCCTGTTATCAAGAACACAGCATTGACGGAGGGTTCATGAACCGCTAACCTACTTGGCAATAAACCTGTCTCTGATTCTGATTCTCACTGAAAAACACCCTGAAACAACCATAACAACCAGTGTTGCCAGATGAATGATAATTATCATACTTGTACGATTTTTTTTTTTTTGTACGATGTAATGCCAAAAGTCCCATAATGAGCGATCATTTTGTGACACTTAGTATTAGTCATTGTAATCAGTCTAAACCATCTCATTTTAGCTCAATTCCTGACATGATCAGGATAGGAAAATATGCAAATATATATATATAACAAAATTAAGTAGGTCTAGAATTCAGAGTTGAGTGTTTGTGTATGCCAAACATTTCAGATTCTTTCACACTGTTTCTGCCAGCAGTCTCATTCTGGTTTACTACAGTCTCTGTCTTTGTCTCTCTCCCAGGTGTTCACACTCTCCAGAGGATGTATGGCTGCGAATGGGATGATGAGGCTTATTACGTTAATGGTTTTGATCAGTATGGTTATGATGGTGAAGACTTCATAGCATTTGACCTGAAGACACAGACATGGATCGCTCCAAAACTACAAGCTGTCATCACCAAACACAAGTGGGACAATGACAAAGCAGCAATAGCAAAGCAACGTCATTACCTCACCCAGATTTGTCCTGACTGGCTGAAGAAGTATGTGAACTATGGGAGGAGCTCTCTGCTGAGAACAGGTAGAATCACATGATCCAAGATAGATTCATGCATAGTCTATCCTGTCTCCAATGTACAGTAACATTACAATGAATATGAAGCAACATCACTCTCTCTCAGGTCAGTGTCTTCTGTCTCCTGGTGGAGTGTTGTCTGATCCAAAAACATATTTCCAAAGCATTTTTGGGCAAAAACCATGCAGTTTACCATGGGTTTTAGGAGACATTCAGGTTTGTATGAAAGTGATGTGTTTTGATTCAGTTTTACTCAAAAACTGGAAAGTGGCTCCAGGCAAGTTAACATGACACAAACAAATATATGGTCACAATTCCTAGAGAAAGAGAGAGTGTGTGTGTGTGTGTGTGTGTGTGTGTGTTTCTGTGTGTGTGTGTATGTATGTGTGTGTTTGTGTGTGTGTTTGTGTGGTCACGTTTTTGAGCAGCTATTTGAAAGAGGCAACTGTAAGGGTAAGTGTAATGGAAGTATGACACTTTATAGCCAATAAATAAAACTTAAATAAAGTGATATAAGTATATTATGACATTATCCAGTTATTATATTTTTTATGATTTTTTTTAATCCAGCTAATAATGTAATAACCAGACAATAATTTAATAACTTATTACATTATGTGCGAAAAGTTATGTTATTGGTTTAGAAATTTTATTACATTATGGACTTTTATTACATTAATAATGGAAAAATTATTAAAAATGGTTATTGGCAGTTATTACATTAACATGAGTTATTATATTATTGGCTGCTACATCGGTCCAGTGCATTTAGAAAGATCTCACACACTCATACAGTGAGCGAGTATGTTAGGAAGACACTGTCAGTGAACTGCGTGTGTGTGTGTGTTGTGGGTGAGGGGGAGGCATCAGCGTTCTGGCTGAGTGGGCGTTTCCATTTGAAGAACCCAGAAAGGAATGCAGGTGGAGTCGCCCTTTAAAATGTGTAGTGAAAACAGGGGAAATGACAAGAAATTGTTGTGGTATTCATACAGCAGTTGGTGAGATCAGACTGGCCTGCCAGTTCTGCCACATGAACAATTTAACAATGAAAGTTTGAGCATTTCTCTTGGAAGGGGAACAAACACTACAAATTTGGAGAAATTTTCATTTGAAATCCATATTTTGGCCACTGTATAAAGAAAATGACTTTTTTCTCTACTTTCTCTGATTTACACTGGGCACACAAACTCTCTCTCTCACACTCTCTCTCTGCAGACCTTCCCTCAGTGTCTCTCCTCCAGAAGACTCCAACCTCTCCGGTCAGCTGCCATGCTACCGGTTTCTACCCTTACAGAGCTGATGTGTTCTGGAGGAAAGATGGAGACCAGCTTCATGAGGACGTGGACTACTGGGAGATCCTCCCCAACAACGATGGATCCTTCCAGATGAGTAGTGACCTGGACATTTCATCAGTCCCACCTGAAGACTGGAGGAAGTACGAATGTGTGTTTCAGCTCTCTGGTGCAGAGAAAGACATCGTCACCACACTGGACAAAGCAGTGATTAGAACCAACTCGGGTAAGACTGGAATCAGAAGTGATGTAGGAAATGCACACCTGATTTTTACCTCCACCGAGGAGGTCATGTTGTTTGGTTACACAACTCTGTTGGTATTTTTAACTAATAGCAAAGTATGTCAAAAAAACATCTGATAGCTGAAGCAGGTGCACTGCACTTCATGCTTCGGGGTGAACGGCTGGTCTGTTGTGTTGGCTCTCTGTATAAACACTTATCTCGTGCACATGAAGTAACAAAAACATGGGAACGAGTTGTATCTTGTGTTCACACAATAGCATTTCAATCACTCTATGAGTTAAAATGTGGCCTTAGTATATATATTTTTTCTCTCTATGGCCTTTCTGTGCCTCTGTACATTTGAAACAAAGAGGTCCTGCAACTCTTTGTCCAAATTATTTTTTTCATTTTTTTTTCCAGTTTTGAGAAATGATGATTGTAATAGAAGTAGTAGAATGTCGTCCTTTAAAATGTGTAGTGAAAACAGGGGAAATTACAAGAAATTGTTGTGGTATTCATACAGCAGTTGGTGAGATCAGACTGGCCTGCCAGTTCTGCCACATGAACAACTTAACAATGAAAGTTTGAGCAAGCTTTTTTCTTGGAAGGGGAACAAATACTAGAAATTTGGAGAAATTTTCATTTGAAATCCATATTTTGGCCACTGTATAAAGAAAATGACTTTTTTCTCTACTTTCTCTGATTTACACTGGGCACACAAACTCTCTCTCACTCTCACTCTCTGCAGACCTTCCTTCAGTGTCTCTCCTCCAGAAGACTCCCTCCTCTCCAGTCAGCTGCCACGCTACAGGTTTCTACCCTCACAGAGCCATGATGTTCTGGAGAAAAGATGGAGAGGAACTTTTTGAGGAAGTGGAATATGGAGAGATCCTCCCCAACAACGATGGATCCTTCCAGATGAGTGTTGACCTGGACATTTCATCAGTCCCACATGAAGACTGGAGGAAGTACGAATGTGTGTTTCAGCTCTCTGGTGCAAAGAAAGACATCGTCACCACACTGGACAAAGCAGTGATTAGAACCAACTCGGGTAAGACTGGAATCAGAAGTGATGTGGGAAATGCACACCTGATTTTTACCTCCACCAAGGAGGTCATGTTGTTTGGTTACACAACTCTGTTGGTATTTTTAACTAATAGCAAAGTATGTCAAAAAAACATCTGATAGCTGAAGCAGGTGCACTGCACTTCATGCTTCGGGGTGAACGGCTGGTCTGTTGTGTTGGCTCTCTGTATAAACACTTATCTCATGCACATGAAGTAACAAAAACATGGGAACGAGTTGTATCTTGTGTGCACACAATAGCATTTCAAGCACTCTATGAGTTAAAATGTGGCCTTAGTATATATATTTTTTCTCTCTATGGCCTTTCTGTGCCTCTGTACATTTGAAACAAAGAGGTCCTGCAACTCTTCATCCAAATTATTTTTTTCATTTTTTTTCCAGTTTTGAGAAATGATGATTGTAATAGAAGTAGTAGAATGGTAGCAGTGTATCTTGTAATAAGTTTATTCATACAGTATTCATGTGTGACAACACATTTGTTGGAGCAATAATGATTAAGAACATCGCCAGCTCTGTCTGGAAAATTACTACCTCCTCAGCAGGACTGAAATTTGTCAGCACTGAGCTGTTACCCATGAAAACACATTCAGAACCACACAACATGACTTGTGACGTTCCAACAATCTAAATGAGCCCAAACTGAATGCTCTGTTGTTTTGGTTTCTGGTTCTCCTTCAGGCTTCCCTGCTGGTCCAGTCATTATTAGAGTTGTTGTAGTACTGGTCCTCCTGGCGTGCTGCATCGCTGCATCACAAATCTTCATCTGGAAAATGACAAACAATGGTGAGTGACAAAAATGTAACTCCATAATTTGTGTGGTTTTTCTGGTAATATAGAGCCCATAAAATATAAATATCTCAAATGCACTGACATTTCTAGTGATTCTTCCATCTCTCTTTTACTATATTTCAAAATCTCACTAATAATAATTTCTCATTATTATTTTGTGGTTTCAACTTGCAAATACTAAGTTTTTCTTTTTTTGCTCTTGTGTATGAGCTACTAATATACCACAAACTCTGAAAGCAAATTCCCTGCATATGTGGACACCAGTTAGGTCAGTAATTCACTTTGACTGTCTGTTCCTTTGTCAGCTTCAAGATGAGACGAGGATGCTGAACTCTACTTACTGAGGAGTCAACAGAATCAAACACTGTCTCAGAGAACGCTTCTCTCTACTGACAATCATCTGGAGAGAGTTGATGCTTCTAAATGCTGCATAAAGCTTATGCTTATTCATGCAGATGCCTCCCACCCAGGACTGACAGAACTGGTGGTTGCTCAGCGGAAAAAAAAAAAAATCATTAGCAGTATCATTATGTGAGTGTGTAGAAAAGTTAATGCCTGTGTATGTTTTCTGTGCTTTTTAAAAAAAAAAATCACATATGTGCATCCAGAGATCCAAGAACAGTGTCTGTTTCCACAGAATGTTTTTATATGTTAAATCAAATGAATGCTTCACACATTGCACTCATAGGAGGACTGATGGCAACACACACTGTACAAAGTTTATGCCATAAATCATGTTTTATTGTGCTTTTATTAAAACACTGACTGCAATTAGATTTGAGGCTGGGTTTCAGTAACTTTCCACTAGAGAGCAACATAATCTTGAAAACTCTCATTCTGAAATTCCTCTGCTGTGAGAGAGAAGCATGTTATCAAAGAGAAACTACACGTTTTATTTGTTCATCTCCTCATGCTGGTTTGTTCTCATGTGATTAAGGATCTATTTTCCATGTGGTGTTTTAACCAAGACAGTTGCAAATCTGTAGTGAGAGATACATTGTGTTGAAAATGTAATATTCAACATTCAATTCAATTCAGTTTCCTTCATTATAACTAAGAGATGGTGACTGAGGAAGGATAAAATAAGTGTGTGAGAGAGATATGAAAAATGATTAAATTCCACTATATTTTCAGGAAATTTTACAACGTCTACATAGATACAGTAAATAAATGGCATTTTGTTGTTGCCATTTTTGTCAGAAAAAGAAATAAACGCAGTAAAGTAATTTGTGAAAATTCAAAAAAAAAAATTCATAAGAGGCTAATTTTAAGTTAGAATTTAATAAATAATAATAAAGAATGATGCAACAGCAAAAAAAAAAAAAAAAAAAAAATGAACACATGACAGTAGGACTGAACACATGTCAAAGATTTTAGAAGAGAAAGACATTATAGTAATCTTGACTGGGAATTCATCAGAGATCAACTGCAGATACATAAAAGCAATTTTTTGTTCCTGGCTTTATCTTTATCTTTAGCTTTAACAAACATCTTCTTCCTTCTTGTTTCCACTGGAGAAGAACAAATGGAAACTCTTTGATAGTTGAACAGTTTTTAACTCATGACTTTTTTCTTTCATTTATTTGATAATTACATTATACTTGAACACTGCAAGACTGAGATGGAGATGAAAATCAAAAGACAGAAAAGTATAAAATAAAACATATTTTGCTTATGTGTACCTTGACTACCATTAGTGCACATCTTCGTCGGTGTAGCTCTCACAGGGTACAAGAAGAAACTAGAAGAATCCTAGTTCTAGGATTATAAGGATATAAATAATAATTGCCCGAACTATTGCTGTGCCGCAGGTATTACTGCCTTTTGTAAAGCACTTGATAATCACTGATTTTAAGTCTGTCTTAGAACAACAGTCAGGTGCCCATATGAACATTTAGATTTCCTTCAAAGGCCCTACAATGTAAGCGATGGGGGATGAAAGTCCTTGTTTTGCGCAAAAATGTACCTAAAAGTTTATCTGAAGATAATGTGAGGCCTCAGCAGTCTGAGTTAGTCAAATACAGTGTATATCTGCAGTTTCAGTCTATCTCAAAAAGAGCCGCTTGTGTTTCGACAGACAGTGTTTTTCTGTTCAGCTGCAGTGGAAGGATCGTAACTAAAAGATGGACTTTGGCACGAAAATGACTAATTTTGAAAGATATTGATTCGACTCACTTGGGCAACTGAAGCTTCATATTAGCTTCAAATAAACTTTTAAATACATTGTTGCACAGAAGGAGGACTGTAGATTTTGTCCTCCATCTCTAACGTTGTAAGTGCATTATGAAGTGATCTCTTAATGGTCGGTATGAACAGGTGGAATGATTACAGCAAGAAAAACGTGTCAATGTTCATTTGGGTGTCTGACTGTTGTTTTAAGACAGACTGGAAAACTGTGAACCTATTCAACAATTGCTTCAGAAATAAAGTTTATTATTATTATTAGTATAATTAGCTCTTCAGGTGAGGAACTACATCATGTCCAATGTGTCAAATTCTGTGTCACATGACACGCTGTGTTTTGGACTTGGAAGGTAAAAGGCAAAGAGCTCTGTTGGAAACAGGCAGGAACAGGTAACAGCCTCAATTCAAACAGAAAATGTATCAAGTTCATGTTGAACACAGTGTGAATCTTATTCAAATAGGCTTTAAAAATATTGATTATAACAACATGTCCTCATAATTAAATGACCGCATAGGTTGATTGTTCCACTCCAGAATGACCTATGGGAGCGTTTTCTAAAAGGCCGTCTCCATGTCTGGGCTTTCCAAAACTGTTACAAATCACTGTTAAAAAATAATTATGGTGTGACAACACAGTGGTTAAGGTCTGGTTAAGTTTGGGCACAAAAAAACACTTGGTTAGGGAAAGATCATGGTTTGGGTTAAAATGATCACTTGAAATGTTGTGTGGGTTAAAGTTACTACCATAGCCATAAAATATATATCTATGGTTACTACTTTCTTAAAGTTAGGCAGCCTTCGTCGTCATGGCAACAGTAAACACCACAACAGTTGCAGGTACAGTTTTAAAAAAACCTGGAAACAGGGAGTGAACAGTAGTCTCCTGCAGCTAGATCCACTTTTTGCCATCTACTTAGCCATCCATCCAACCCACCTCCTCCGGATATGGAAGTTTGTCACCTTATATAGACGTCATCTTAACTGCGTCCACTAGATGGCGTCTGTCACTTAAAAGTAACTATAGGTCATTTTTGGAGACTGAATTTACAACCTATACTGATGTTTTACTTGGGAGAACAAGCTGGATTATAAATGTGGCAGAGAAGTTGAATTTGTATCTGTCAAAGTTGAGTCCTTGTTCACCTGTGATGAGTCTCTAACCTGTACTCCAGAATGTAAACATAACCAAGAAACATCTTTGGACCAAACAAAAAGATAAAACCAGCTGACTCTTATTAGATCTTCACCTCTTTATTTCTCCTTTATCTAAACAAGATCAAGGATCTAATCATGCTGCTCCTCATCTGTATGTCACCCAAAAATGACCTATACTTCCAGACTTACAGGAAGTTCCCTTTCACTGTTCTGTGGCTGTGATCTTGGCTTTCTTGCAAGATATGGTGGATAAAGCAAAGGGTTCCCTCCTTGTCAGGATTTGAGTGTTCTAGTAGTCTAATCTATGCCCTTTTTGAGTCAAAAAATAAAATTATGCAAACAATTTCTCTATTCAGTTAAATGGGCTTTATTGGCATGAAAGTTTCAAGAACATTGTTGCCAAAGCATCAAAAAAGTAACTATGGAACAGTACAAAATAACAATAATATGAACATTAACACAACATTAAGACAGAGTTTGACCTGTTAAAGTAAATGTTCCTCGGCTATTTGGTTGGTAAAGCGTGACGGCGATAAAAGTGATATCAGTGATGCACACGCCCAACAAAACAGTACGAGTAGTCTTTGTGACTGAAGCTCCTGCCATCCATGCCCCAACAATGAACCCTCTTTCAAACCGGCTTAGATCTTTTCCTCTTGCCATCTTGATACAAAATCAGAATCAACTAGGCCTGCTCGGCATTTTTATACTTGTCACAGAGCATGATTGGATGTACATCTGTTGGAAACAGGATGCAAACTGCAGTCTCCCATGTCAAAGTCACATGCTTTGCAGCAGCACAACATCAGGCTGCTTCTGCCTTCTCTGCTGACAGAAGTGTCATAACTCTTACTGCCACTAGAGGTCCTTGTCAGGTAAACATTGGACTTTTTTTTGGCATGTGAACAAGTGACCAATCCTGTCTATTCTCTGGTGAGGACAGTCTCATTATTTCATTACTATTACTGATGCGTTGGCTAACTTCAAATATACTGATAGGTAGTAATTCTGTATACCAATGTATCATTCTTTATAAGCTGATCTTATGTCTTGTATGTAGAATATGCATGGTGGTCTCTGTATGTAGAATACTCCATTGCAAGTAGAAGTCCTCCATTGGAAATTTTACTTAAATGTTCACAATAAACTAATAATGCAGAAAAATATCCCCAACTTTTACTAAATGTTACAGTATATTATTGGATTTTTTTTTTTTTTTACTTTTGCAGTTGTTTAAGGTCAAAATAATTTGTTATAAATGTATTTCATACTGGTTGTTTCATCCATGAGAATATACCATATTCTAGTATCTAGTAACTGTCAAGGTAAGCTCTTGTAAGCTGTCCAATGTTCATCTAAATTACAGTGAAAGCATTAGCTGTTCATCTGTCACTCAAACATTTCCCCCCTTTTCTGAGGGGACATCATGTGTTAGTCCAGACAGACAACACCACAGTATATATCAACAGTCCCTTCAGTTATACACACAAAGCACACAGACTGATTGTCTGGAGCGGCAAACATTTTCTGTCACTGAGGGCCAACCATGTGTTGGAATACTGAGCTGTGGAGCAGATCTGTCCAGGGGAAACCCTCTTTATTTGTGGTGAATGGAGGCTTCATCCAGGAATAGTGAGCCTGGTTTGGGAACGTTACAGACAGTTGTCTGTGGACCCTTTTGCAACATGGGAGAACTCCTCTGTTCTTCTCCCTTCATGACCAGGATGTGCCCCTGGGGGTGGATGCACTGGTTCATCAGTGTTCTTGTGTTCTTCCGTATGCAAGAATGCAAACAACGTTTCTATTCAATTCAATGGGCTTAATTGACATGGAAGTTTTGAGAACATTGTTGCCAAAGCATCGAAATACAATTTGTCCAAAAATTTGGACAATACAAAATAACAATAATATGAACATTAACACAACATTAAGACTGATATATGTATGTATATATCTTATTACATTTTTTTGTCAGGTAAACATTGGGCTTTTTTTGGCATTTGAACAAGTGACCAATCCTGTCTATTCTCTGGTGAGGACAGTCTCATTATTTCATTACTATTACTGATGCATTGGCTAAATTCAAATATACTGATAGGTAGTAATTCTGTATACCAATGTATCATTCTTTATAAGCTGATCTTATGTCTTGTATGTAGAATATGCATGATGGTGGTCTCTGTATGTAGAATACTCCATTGCAAGTAGAAGTCCTCCATTGGAAATTTTACTTAAATGTTCACAATAAACTAATAATGCAGAAAAATATCCCCTACTTTTACTAAATGTTACAGTATATTATTGGATTATTTTTTTACTTTTGCAGTTGTTTAAGGTCAAAATAATTTGTTATAAATGTATTTCACACACACACATATATATATATATATATATATATATATATATCTTATTATATTTTTAAAATATCCCTTTCAATGATTTTAGATGCCACTATCAAGCAAAGAAAAAGCGGCACGCAACAGGGAGCGCATTAAAAATGATCCGGCTGCAAGAGAGAGATAAGATGCAAAAACTGACAAGGTCTCTGCTATCAGTAACCAGTTCACTGAGCCTGACCAACCCAGTCACCATGTGTGTGTGTGTGTATACATACAGTATTTTCTCTCTCTTTTTCTCTCGTTTGTGTGTGTGTGTGTGTGTGTGTGAATGCATGCATGTGCTGTGTGTGTCTAGGTCATTCACTGTCCCTCAGGTTGTGACACGTTGATACATATATCAGATAGGGCAATATTTTCCCTATCTCCTTCTTACTTACTTAGCTATTTGACGGCGCTAAAGTGATATCAGTGATGCCCAACAAAACTGAAAGAGCGACTGGTTTGTCTGTGGATAGGATTTCCCAGAATCATACTATGAGGATGATGGAGCTTGTTTTTCTGCTCACCTTCTTTCCTGTCACACAATCAGGTAAGGTTAACTTTTATTTCAATTTGTTTGACTGTAGTGTGAGTGTAGAAGAAGAAGAGGAAGAAGAAGAAGACCTACACAATTTAGTTTAACTTTCACGTTAGGCAGTTTTACGCAGTTAAATTAAAACTTTATTTGTGCCCTTTTGTCATAAGCCATTAGGAGTGGCGTTTTTAATAGTAAATAAATCATTAGATGATGCTTTATAGATGTTTTTGCCCCAGCAGCACACTTGTGTAGTACGTAGTTCCGTTATTAGCGGGATGGACGGTGTGCTGGCAAAATGTGGCAGAGACGTAGTTAACCGTTGAGATATGGAGTGGTGTGATCATGCTTCAATCAATAAATAAAAAATAAAAATAAAAATAAATAATATTAAGCTCTAGCAACAAGAGCTAGGCCTATATAAATTATTATTAGGGCCTGAGCCCAAAGGGCGAAGACTCTATTGTTTTTCGTGCGTTTCTTTCTTTCTTGTGACGCCACTTTAACTCTAAATTTGACCCCCTAAACAAGCTCAAAAACTCACCAAATTTGGCACGCACATCAGGTCTGGTGAAAAATTTGATAAAATGTAAAACTTAACCCCCGAAGTGCCAAAATGTGCTCGAGAGCGCCACCTATGTATCTAAAACGGCCCGTAGGAATGTCGTAGAGAGATCGAACCAAAACTCAATTATTCATCTCATCAAGACCTACAAATCATACGCTGACACCCCTGACCTAAATCCAACAGGAGGTCCGCAATCTCAATTTCAAAGTACGATTTTTTGCCAATTTTGGACCTTGAATAAACGCTATCTCCTCCTAGGGCGTTAATGGTATCGGCTTCAATCTTTAATACATGACTTATCACACTGTGTTGAGCAAAAGTTATTAAAAACTTTGTAATGACTCGAACGGTTTAGATTTAGTAAGCACTGAAAGTTGGAGTGCGACATTACACCTTACAATGTAAACCAATGAGGAGGCAATCTCTGGGAATGGACTTTGTGCCAAACTGGGTCGTCTTACGTCTAAACTATAAGACCAACCACTTTCAAACCTGTATCAATGGATTCGCAACGAAAATTCCTACAAAAAATGTGATTTTTATGTAGGATTTGGCCCAAGTCATGGGATTTATTAGGATATTTCAGAAGAAGATCACTCTGAAGTCCTTTCTTCCAGCTGAGAGGGAGAGAGAGAATGGGAGGGGGGGATGGGTAAAGTAAACATCTACTGCCTGTGACAGAAGCCCTTAGACTGCGCCACACTCCACTTACTTAGTGCTTCTACACATCTGACAGCAGTGTTCAATCCTTACTTCTTTTCAAGGAGTACATGTGCTCCTAAATGAAAGAATTTAGGAGCATACATATAGCTTTAGGAGCACACTGAAATATGTTCAAGTAACAGTTTCTTAAAGAAAACAATTCATTACATACATATTCACAATTTATCACATACATATTTAAACTCTGTGTGTGTGTGTGTGTATATGTAAATCACAATTTGTGTTTTTAGGGGTGCTCAATTATGGCAAAAATCATAATCACAATTATCTTGTTCAATATTGGATCACAATTATTTAACATGATCACTTTTTGACTGTCATTTTTGCCAGTTGCCGATGATATATGCACATAGTTTTTCCCACTTGGCTGAGGAGACTATTATACATGCAATCATATATTGCACTAATGATCAAGAAAGACTATAGCCAATATGAGGGAAGAACTTTAATGCTGAGCTACTGAACTCCAGTCTTCCTAAGTTCTTCCTTCATATATTGTCTTTCTTGATCATAGTATAATCTATGCTTGCATGCACAATAGCCTCCTCAGCCAGCTGGTAAAAATATGTGCATATATCGGCATCTGCAATCGGCCACAATGAGTTGGAAATATCAGCATATCGGATATCGGCAAAAATTTAATGTCGTGCATCCCATGTTAAAAGTGTTTACATTACTAAAAATAGACTTGATGAAAATTAGGAAATTAATTTGTTTTACACACAAACTCATCAAGGGTTTTCAATTTACTAATTGAAATTCAAGTGAATGGGCACAAAACTTGCATGATTTTTATGACACAGGTGTGAGCAAGGCAGCCATGTCTCACCCTGCAGAAAATTCTCATCCTCACACAATTGAGATTTGATGTTTCGCCATGACAGAGGAAGTTGCTATAACTTTATTGTAAATGCTCCAATCTGCACCAAACTTTACATAGTTGATAAGACTCCCGGCCTGAATGCGTGTACATGACAATATTCCTTCAGTGATGCAAACTGGCTGAATAGCACCCCTGCGAAATTTCAGTAAAGCTGCCCCAGCAGCGGGCAAAATAGTGGATAAAGGAAGTGATGTTTATCTCCTTCTTGCACTGTCTGAAAACAGCCCGGGTCTGAAGACATCTACATGCCCGTCAAGGAAGCCCTTCAGTTGCGCCGCGGCCTGACGTGCGCAAGGGCGCGAAGGCCCGTTCAACGCTGCTTGCAGCTTTAATTATTATTATTATTATTATTATTATTATTATTATTATAACTTCAAACATACAGTCCACTGTCAAAAAACTGCATCTACCTCTCTTAACATATATGAAACTAATTAAAACAGGCAATAGATCATTTTATGTCCCACTTCGCTCAAAAATGTGTTTTGCTGTGTGTTTTGGAGCCAGTCGTGGTCCACTATGCAACTTACAAGTGTCATGTGGAAACGTGAACACCATCAGATACAAAAATATTATTCTAAGCACAGTATTTTTTTTTTTGTCTTAAAACATTGTCTGGAGGGAATCTTTAAACAATGTATAAATTACTCATCCATCAATCTGACTGAGTTGCCATTTTAATTTCACTAAAATGGGACAGTAAATTCAACAATATAATAATAGGCAAAATCAGCCTAATAAAAAACACCAATATGCATATTAGAATACATAAAATTAGCACCTGCAGAATGCCACTGAATGAACACACTAGGAAACGTAATGTAATGTAATGTAAGATAATGGGGCTCTGTCATCCTGGCTGGTGTTCCTTACACAGATGACTGGGGCTGAATGAGAAAACTGCACATTCACTTCATTATTCTTTGGATTGAACAGAAATTTAGGGTCTGTTGTGATCATAGAATCAAGATTGAGACTAATTATATATGAATTGATTTTTTTAAAATGTAAATTAAAACTTTGTTTGTCCTACAGTGAGACACTCCCTGACATATTTGCTGACTGCATCCTCTGGACTCCAAACCTTCCCAGAGTTTGTGGCTGTTTCAATGGTTGATGAAGTTCAGGTGGGATACTGTGACAGCAACAGCAAGAGAGCAGAACCCAAACAGGACTGGATGAAAAAAATAGTCAAAGATCATCCTCATCACATAGAGTGGCACACTCATTCCTGTGTGTCTACTCATCTGGATCGAAAAGCTGACCTTATCGATTTGAAGCAGCGCTTTAACCAAACTGGAGGTATATTTATTTTTATTTTTTTACTTCAATACTCACTATACTCACTATACTTCAGTGATTTTACAGTTCACTTGAACACACTAGGTGAATACACGTTAAGCAACTTTATACATCATAATGACAATACATATAATTACTCACCCCATCTCCAAAACTATCTCACCTACTACAACTGAAGGGCAAGAAATGTAATATACACTGCTGTTTGTGAACCCTTGAGAATTTGTTCTATTTCTGCATAAATATGACCTAAAACATGATCAGATTGCCATTCAAGTCCTAAAACTAGATAAAGAGACAACAGTTAAACAAATAAGACAAAAACCTTACACTTTTTTGTTTATTTATTGAGGAAAATGATCCAATGTTACATATTTGTGTGTGGCAAAAGTGTGTGAACATCTAGGATTATCAATTTATTTGAAGGGGAAATAAGAGTTGGGTGTTTCAATCAATGGGATGACAATAAAGTGTGAGTCTGGGAGGCCCTGCCTTATTTAAAGAAGAGAAATCCGGGTTTTCACCATGAAAGTCTGAGCTTCACAACAAAGGTTTGTGGAAGTGTGTCATGGCTCAAACAATGGAGATTTCTGAAGACCTTAGAAGAAGACTTGTTGATGCTCACCAGGCTGGAAAGGGTTATAAAACCATTTCTACAGAGTTTGGACTCCATCAGTCGACTGTCAGGCAGATCGTGGGCAAATTGAAAACGTCCAACACCATCGTTACCCTCTCCAGGAGTAGTTGAACAACAAAAATCACACCAAGAGCAAGCGTGTAACACTCCGGGAGGCAACAAGGGATCCCAGGGTACATCAATGACACTAAAGGCCTCTCATGCAGTGGCTACAGTTAATGTTCACAAGTCCACCATCAGGAGAACATTGAACATCAATGGTGTGCATGGCAGAGTTGCAAGGAAAAATGTCCCTTCTCTCCAAAAAGAACATTGCTGCCATTTACACTTTACTCAAGACCACATGGATAAGCCAGAAGGTGATTGGAACAATGTTCTGTGGATGGATGAGCAAACACTGTTTTCCAGCATAAGAACCTTATCCCATCTGTGAAACATGGTGGTGGTAGCATCATGGTTTGGGCTGCTTTGCTGCCTCTGAACCAGGATGGCTTGCAATTATTGAAGGAGCTATGAGTTCTGATTTGTACCAGCACATTCTATAGGAAAATGTCAAGGTATCTGTCTGTGAACTGAAGGTCAACAGAAAGTGGGTCATACAGTAAGACAACGACCCTAACCACACAAGTTGTTCTACCAAAGAATGGTTAAAGCAGAAGAAGGTTTTTGTGTTTGTTTTGGAATAGCCGAGTCAAAGTCCTGACCTTAATCCTATAGAAATGCTGTGGAAGCACCTGAAGCATGTATTTCATGCAAAGAAGCCCACCAACATCCCTGAGTTGAGACTGTTCTATAAGGAGGAATGGGCTAAAATTCCTCCAAGAGCCGATGTGCAGGGCTGATAAACAGTTACGTTTGGTTGAAGTTATTGCTGTAAAAGGGGGCCACACTAGTTACTGAAAGCAAGGGTCCACATACTTTTGCCTCCCACAAATATGTAAGATTGGATAATTTTCCTCAATAAATAAATGAAAAAGTTTTTTTGTCTCATTTGAGTAATTGGGTTCACTTTATCTAGTTTTAGAACTTTATCTAGTTTTAGAACTGGAGAAATACAGAAAATTCTAAAGGGTTCACAAACTTTAAAGCAGCACTGTATACTATTAATATTATATACAGTGAACATATACAACATAGCATAATATACAGACATGCATATCTTCCCAACATCTAGAGGAGTATCTATACACAAACCTATCTATAAATACATATACTTATATAACTTTTTGCATATGCACTTGCACACCAGAAAACCCATATACAAGCTCAAGTCCACAACATCTACTGAAGCATGTGTGCATTCCCACATTTAGTGGGAATGCACACATGCTTCTTGAAAGGTTTTGAAATGAGGAAACAAAAATGTTTGATATTTGTCTAAACGCATGAGGTATCAGAACATATGTGTACCTACCCACACACAAACTTTTCTCTCTTTTCGTCTGTCTCTGTAACAGTCCTTTCCTCCTTCAACACTTTCTCTATACCCTCAAATAGACACACACACAATCAAAATGACCTCTCTCCCACATCTTTATCTATCAACAGTGTCTTATTTACACATTGTTAACTGTTTAACTAGGTACTGCTGTGCACACACTGTCCAGATGATGATTGGCTGTAAGTGGTTTCCAAGTCCACAACATCTATTGAAGCATGTGTGCGAGAAGGTCTTGGATTGAGGAAACAACACTGCTTGATGTTTGTCTAAAAGTATCAAGTATCAGGACATATGTGTACCTACACACACACACACACAATTAAAGTGACCAGAACAGTGTTTTATTTACACATTGTCAACTGTTGAACTAGGTACTACTGTGCTCCACCTCAGTCTGTGTGTGTGTGCAGCTCACATGAAGTCACACCACCTTCAACAGTGCAGATAAACTGCGTGTTGGTCTCAGTAGAGGCAGTGTGTCTCTATGGTAAAGACAGGAAATGGACTCTGTTTCCCAGCAGTCTCTGCCTCTCTGTCTCTCTCTGAGTCATCCACACTGTCCAGATGATGATTGGCTGTGAGTGGTTTCCACCCAGCCAATAACAGCAGAAGGTGTAGATCTTCTGTTTTGGTGTGTGTGGATCAGTGTGTCTCTGTGGTGAAGATGTGATATCAACTGATGATAGCTGACTGTGCTGAGATCTCACTCTGGTTTACTGCAGTCTGTGTCTCTGCCTCTCTCTCAGGTGTCCACATTTTACAGGACGTGGTTCGTTGTGAATGGGATGATGAGACTAATGAGGTTATTGGTGTGGATCAGATTGGTTATGATGGAGAAGACTTCATAGTATTTGACCTGGAGACACTGACATGGATCGCTCCAAAACCACAAGCTGTCATCACCAAACACAAGTGGGATAGTGACAAAGATGGCTCAGACAAAATGAAGTACCTCCTCACCAATATTTGTCCTCAGTGGCTGAAGGAGTACTTGGACTATGGGAAGAACTCTCTGATGAGAACAGGTAGAATCACAAGATCTGATGTAGTTTCATGGACACAATGATATTTATATTATCTTCTGTCAATAATGTGCAGTAAAACTATACTGCAATACTGTAATGTTTCTATCTGTGATGTTTGGCTTCTGTCTTTCTCTCCATCATTCTTTGTCTGTCTTGCTCTCTCTTTCTTGCTCCAGAGTTTCCCTCAGTGTCTCTCCTCCAGAAGACTCCCTCCTCTCCAGTCAGCTGCCACGCCACAGGTTTCTACCCTCATAGAGCCATGATGTTCTGGAGGAAAGATGGAGAGGAGCTTCATGAGGACGTGGAACACGGAGAGATCCTCCCCAACCATGATGGATCCTTCCAGATGAGTGTTGACCTGAACCTTTCATCAGTCACACCTGAAGACTGGAGGAGGTACGAATGTGTGTTTCATCTCTCTGGTGTGAACGACGATATTGTTTCCAAACTGGACAAAGCCGTGATCAGGACCAACCAAGGTAAGAATGGTTATAATAGCTTCCTCCATTCATCTGTTCTCTCGATGGTCAGCACTGTCAAAACAGTTGACAACTGGTCAATCATGCAAATTTCATCAAAGTTGAAGTCTCTGCAAAAGTGTGATTTTGTTGTTAGTTTAGCTTTTCTTGCATTACTTCCGGTTCCAGTTTGTTGTTGGTTTGTTCGTTTACATGGCTGCTCTTATCCTGAAGCATAGTTTCTTTATCTACTATCTTAGCTCGTTTTATGTATGATCTTAGCACTTTTATCTTCACGGTTTTACATCATATCATTGTTTGTACCCACTGGAGCTTAGACTATCTTTTACTGCTGTCCATTTGTTGTCCAGACAAATGTAAAATGTAATTTGCTGCAAGAATTCTGAAGATGTTAACCCACCTGTAGCTTATTGTTAACTGTGAGAAAGTAAATATTAGTGTAAAGATATAAACATTAAAGAAAACCAAAGTTATTGTTCAGGGCTATCTTCTTAAGATGTGGTTCAACTTATTCAGGCTAACATGCTTTTATCAGGCTAAAATAATCCTGTTAATTCTCATCCAGCTAATTTGATTCTTTAAATGCAGTTTAAGAAGAATTAATTTGTTCATCATGGATCACGTTACCTTTAATAACAAAGGCATTTATTAGCTTTAGTGTTAAAATGTAAAATTCCCATTGAAATGTCAAATTAAATGCCATATGTTCTGACTCCATTGCTCTTTTAACAGTCAGAATCTTTTAGTTGAGTTTATGTCTTTACGCTCAGAGTATCTCAACCAATCAGACAGAATCAGTCAACTCCACTCTACCTATATTTGAATTGGTTCTTTTTTAATGTAATAACTTGTATTTTGTTGTATATTTTATCATGTATAAGTATAGGTAACTCTTCATTATAAAAATGTGTTTGTGATAATTACACCAGTTGATCATAATGATTTGTCAATAACCTGCATGTTCTCATCTAAAATCATAATTATATCAACATTCTTTTATTATAAATCTAAGGAAGCAAGACATTTGTATTTGAAAATTTATGTTTGGGGTTCACTCTAAAACTGGTCATAATCCAGCTAGCTGTTGATAAATCCTTCACTTTTACAGGTTTGGGTTTAAGGGCTTAACAACAGTTGGTATGACAACAGTTCCAGATTAATTTTATATTACTATTATTATTATTATTATTATTATTATTATTGATTTATATCATGAATATTTTGTTTCTCACTTGTTATGTCATTTACATGTTCTCCTCCATATACTTGATGATTTAAGTGGATTAATTGAACATCAGATCCATCCAGTAGTAGAGACAAAGTGTGAATGTTTTGTTTTGGTTCCAATCAGAGTTCCCTGCTGGTCCTGTTATTGGAGGTGTTGTAGGACTGCTGCTGCTCCTGGCAGTCTGCATCACTGGAGTCTTCATCTGGAGAAGAAAAGATAATGGTGAGGGATAGAAATACATTGTATGTGTTATCTTTTAAACTAAAAGCGGAAATCAGTTGAACTTATGAGGGATTTCTTCCAACAGTGTACAAGATTTATGTTTGTTTTAGTAAATTATGAAATCTAATGTAAATGAGATTGTAAATGTTAATAATGGAATCTTTTATCTATTTTTCAGGATTTAGACGAGCTAACTGTAAGTATTCTGTCAGTTTTTTTCTCTCTCTCTTTGTAAATATAGACAATACAAAATAATACAATAGATTTAAATTGAACTACTGACATTTTTGTTTTATAGCTTCAGATTCGCAATCCTTTGAAACTTCAGTCAAAGAAGCAGCTCTTAATTGATCACAGTGAGTATTTCATCATGTCATCTACACTGTGCAGATACCTTTTTTGCTCCTCCTGAGACTAGCTACAGTATACTAACATATTGACATAATACTCTCATAAATGTACTGCAAGTCTGTTTTTGGTTAAAAAATGTTTTGGCAGAATGTCTCATTCAAGTGATCCAGTATAGTTACAGGAAACAGCTGACACTGAGGATTTATTGTAATATAGTTTTCATTTTTTTACATATTTATTTATATATTTTAAATGTCATACATATTGCAAATGCTGTATAATATGAACACCAATAAGTCTAGGTCCCCTTCTATTTGTTTCTCTGTCTTTTCAGCTTTCCAGTTAAAATTTAGAGGATAATGGTGAACTCAAATAAAGATGCTGTGGCATCGATATTTTATTCTATTTTGCATCATAAATGTACATTATCAAAACTCATTTCATTGAATATTGAAGTCAATAGTCAAGTGTGAATTCTTAGATTTATGAGTTTCAGGTCATCTGGATGCAGTGAAGAAGGATATCTATGAAGATTATCTGAGAGCTGACAGAAGCGTTAATCAAATTAAACCTTTATTTAAGATTCTTGGAGAAATCATTGAGGGTGACCCTCATTTACAGTGATGCTGAGATTACACCATGGAAAATACAAACATACAAAATCAGTGAAAACAGTCACAGGCAGGTAGTGGACAATTATGAAGTACATTCCTAAAGTGTCCAAGAGGTATGAGAGTGTTCAGTTTTAGGTGACATTGTAGGAGATTCCATGAGTCGGCTGCTCTAATACTAAAAGCAGTCTTTCCAAGTTCAGTCCTGGCATGAGATACCTGAGGAGTCAGCCAGTCACTGTAGCGAGTTAAAAGTGGACCAGCCAGTACCCTGAGTTTAGGTATCAGAAACTGCATTATGAGATTAAAAGTAGAATTACTCCATCCCTAATTATATAAATCACTTGCACCCAAGATCAAAACATAAAGACAGAACTTGTACAGAGTACCTGGAGGAATGAAAAGATTGGTCCAATAGTTTCACCTTTTCTTAAGCTTGAATATGTCTCTGTATGTCTCAGTCCTCTGTTTACAAAATGTTACCAAATTATGAATATTTCAACTTTTTTGTTAGAAATGTGATGACTCCTCTGCTTTGCTTGCTGCTGCTGTGCTCTGTTTGCAGGGGTGGGTACCTGAGGGCAGGCTGATTAGCAGGATGGGACACACCTGGGCCCGATGTGCCTCATGTATAAAGCTGGAGAAGCTGCCAGTTCTGTCTCTCTCAGTTCTCTGTCCTGCAAACTCCTGTGGATGTGCAGAGAGCCCAGTATTTATATTTGTATCTGTATTTTTTGAGGCAGCAAAATTATTTGTATTTGAGTGAAAGTGGAAATAGGTGTAAAAATACAGTTTTTGTTTTTATTACGCTTTTAATTTTAGGATATTAAAGTGTTAAAATAAGTGTTTATGACTAAACTATCTTACGAAGGAGGTCCCCACACCGAGTCTCGAACCCGAGTCTCCCAGATGATAGATGACTGTGCTGACTACTGCGCTAAAACCAAATGCATCTTCTTCCCAAAAACAAATAATTTTATAATATTTGTATGAAATAAATGTTTGTAAAAAACCCACTATTTGTGCTTTGCCGAATAATGTATTTGGATTCGGGCACACCCCTGATAGGGATAAGACCTGAGATAATAACACCACTTTGAATAAAACATTAACAACTTTTGTCTGGTTAATAGATCAGTCCCTCCATGTTATCAGCCCATTCAGAAATGGTATTCAAATGCAGGTGGGGAACAACAATTAATGTATTTTCATTCATCCCTGCATTAAATATTACTGCACTTATAGCTAATATTAGACTCATTTGTTTTCAATGAATGTCTTTTTTAAAATGGTCCAGTTACTTTAAATATGATAAAATAAACTGCAATATTGTATTTCCAGGCTCTTTCTGCCCTCTATAAATACTAAAATGCAGTAAATGGACATACATGATGATATCGTCCTTAGGCCACAAGGCTGCGCTTCTGCCAAGGGGAACACACCGCTGTGTTGGACTGTTTGAGTTATGGAGAAATAGGAGATGGGGCACAGTGTGTGACGACCAGTGGTACTTGAGGAATGCTGATGTGGCTGCGGTTATGCCCTCAGTGTGAAAGGACAGGGCGGCCCCTTACCCCCGGGTAGAGGACCCATCCACCTGGACGAGCTGAACTGTACGGGCAAGGAGGGGAACCTGTGGGCCTGTCCAGCCGCTCAGGATGACACTGAATGCGGACACAAAGAATATGCTGGGGTCGTGTGCTCAGGTCACAACAAACTTTACTCACACATGCAGAGAATCGCCAACTATTTCAATAATCAATTAATCGTTCTGAGTCATTTTTGGTTGGGACAAAACAGACATTTGAGGACATCTTGGGCTGTGGGAAACAGTTATCGACATTTTTCACAGTTTTCTGACATTTTATAGACCAAACAACTAATTGATTAATCGAGAAGATAATGAAAATGAAGTAAGTTATTTCCTATTTCAAACCACAGCCAGGACGATTAGATCATGAGTCCATGTACCCACCTTGCACTAAATGCTCTAAATTTTTCTGGCTTATTTGGAATTTAGTTCTCCTGATGCTGCACAAGCATTCAGATCTCTTTAAAACTGTGCAGAAGAAATCTCAGACGTGTACACCTGTTTGAAACAGGATGTTAATTGCAGTCTCCCATGTCAAAATCATATTGCTTGCAGCAGCACAACATCAGGCTGCTTCTGCCTTCTCTGCTGACAGACATGTGTCATAACTCTTATTGCCACTAGAGGTCCTTGTCAGGTGAACATTGGTTTTCATGGACTTTTTAGGCATTTAAGCAAATGACCAATCCTGTCAATTCTCCGGTGAGGACAGTCTCACTATTTCATTATTATTACTGATGCATTGGCTAATTTCAAATAATATTATCACTTAATTCAAATAATATACTGATAGGTAGTTATTCTATATACCAATGTATCATACTTGTATGTAGAATATACATGGTGGTCTATGTACGTAGAATACTCCATTACAAGTAGAAGTCCTCCATTGAAAATGTTATTTAAATGTTCACAATAAAGTAACTAATAATGCAGATAAATATCCCCACTTTTACTAAATGTTACAGTATGTTATTGGATTGTTACTGCTGCATTAATTTATAAGTAGTGTTTTACTGTTGTAGTTGTTCAAGGTGGAAATAATTTGTTATAACAGTATATATTCCATACTGTTTAGTTGTTTAATCTGTGAGAATATACCATATTTTAGCATCTAGTAACTGTCAAAGTAAGTTCTAGCAAGCTGTCAAATGTTCATCTAAATCACAGAAATTGTTAGCTGTTCATCTGGCACTCAAACATTTCCCTCCTTTTCTGAGGGGACATCATGTGTTAGTCCGGACAGACAACACTACAATATATATCAACAGACTGGGGGACCTGAGGTCCTGTCACTTACACACACAAAGCACACAGACTGATTGTCTGGAGCAGCAAACATTTTCTGTCGCTGAGGGCCACCCATGTGTTGGAATACTGAGCTGTGGAGCAGATCTGTCCAGGGGAAACCCTCTTTATTTGTGGTGAATGGAGACTTCATCCAGGAATAGTGAGCCTGGTTTGGGAGTGTTACAGACAGTCTGTGGACCCTTTTGCAACATGGGAGAACTCCTCTGTTCTTCTCCCTTCATGACCAGGATGTGCCCCTGGGGGTGGATGCACTGGTTCATAAGTGTTCTGGTGTTCTTATGTATGCATTCTTCCCAATAGCTTTGACTCCCTTCCTGACTTACAGGAAGTTCCCTTTCACTGTTCTGTGGCTGTGATCTTGGCTTTCTTGCAAGACATGGTGGATAAAGGGAAGACTTTCCTTCTTGTCAGGATTTGAGTGTTCTAGTAGTCTAATCTATCCCCTTTTTGAGTCAATATATATATGTGTGTGTGTGTGTGAATGCGTGCATGTCCCTCAGGTTATGACATGTTGATACATACTGGGCAGAAAGATATGCCCTGTATTTTTGAGAGGTCATTAAGCTCTTTGAAATCTGATATTACAGAGTTGAACTTGTTAAAGTAAATGTTCCTCAGTTGTTTGATTAGTGACGCGTGATAGCACTAAAAGTAATATTTGATACTGCCAGTGACGCACACACACAACAAAATTGAAACGGCGACTGGTCTGTCACTGAGCAAGACTCCCCCAAAATCATACCATGAAGACGATGGAGCTTGTTTTTCTGCTCATCTTCTTTTCTGTTACACATTCAGGTAAGATGAACTTTTATTTCAATTTGTTTGACTGTAGTGTGTGTAGAAGGCAAATATAATTCAATTTCACTTTCACACTGGGCAGTTTTACACAGTTAAGATAAAACTTTATCTGTGCCCTTTTTTCATAAGCCAATGACTTTATTAATAGTAAATAAGTCATTGGCTTATGCTTTATAGATGTTTTTACCCCAGCAGCACACTTGTGTAGTATGGGCAGTGTGCTGACAAAAATGTAGCTGAGACATTTACTGCTGTGATGTGGACATCCCACCACTCTCCGCGCGACCAAAGCCAATATTATAAGCCAAAAAACTGTAGCAACAAGAGCTATATAAATAAACAATTAATCTTATTATTATTATTATTATTATTATAACTTCAAACACACAGTCTACTGTCAAAAAACTGCATTTACCATCCTATAACTGTAAATAAATAAACTGCATGCTTTAACAATTAAATTGCCAGTCACTTGAAGTAATCTGCAATACCACCAAAAATCAAAATGCTTCAGAACCATCCACAAAATCCTGCCCATACCTGCTCTACCTAAGCCTGATTCTGTTTGTTTTTCGGTTGTGTTTGTGTGTGTATCAAATAGAAATTGCGGTTAAAGAGCATTTGCTTAGCCAACCTACTCTAAATATGTATTTATTTATGTATAAATAAAGGTTTCAAAAATATATACAATAATCTTCATTATTATTTGGATTGAAGAGGAATTTAAAGTCTGTTGTGATCATAGACTCAAGATTGAGACTGATTATATATGATTTTTTTTTAATTTTTAAAACTTTGTTTGTCCTACAGTGAGACACTCCCTGACATATTTGCTGACTGCATCCTCTGGACTCCAAACCTTCCCAGAGTTTGTGGCTGTTTCAATGATTGATGAAGTTCAGGTGGGATACTGTGACAGCAACAGCAAGAGAGCAGAACCCAAACAGGACTGGGTGGAAAAATTAGTCAAAGATTATCCTCTGCACTCAGAGTGGCACACTGATTCCTGTGTGTCTAACTATCTGATTCTAAAAGCCAACATTGCTGAATTGAAGCAGCACTTTAACCAAACTGGAGGTATATATTTATTTTTAATTTTTTACTTCTTAAATGTTTTTTCTGTGTTTTTAATTGTTTCTTTATTTATTTGTGCATCTAGATGAACAACAGTTCATTTGAATACACTAGGTGAATACATGTTAAGCAACTCTATACATCATAATGACAATACAGGTAATTACTCACCCCATCTGCAAAACCATCCCCACCACCCCAACTGAAGGACAAGAAATATGATATACTATCAATATTATATATATTGAACATATGCAACATAACATAATATGAACTATCTTCCCAACATCTAGAGGAGTATCTACACACAAAGCTATCTATAAATACATATACAGACATTCAAAGTAACTTTTTGCATGTGCACCATATACCATATACAAGCACAAGTCCACAACATCTATTGAAGCATGTGTGCTAGAAGGTCTTGGATTGAGGAAACAACACTGCTTGATGTTTGTCTAAAAGTATCAAGTATCAGGACATATGTGTACCTACACACACACAATCAAAGTGACCAGAACAGTGTTTTATTTACACATTGTTAACTGTTTAACTAGGTACTACTGTGCTCCACCTCAGTCTGTGTGTGTGTGCAGCTCACATGAAGTCACACCACCTTCAACAGTGCAGATAAACTGTGTGTTGGTCTCAGTGGAGGCAGTGTGTTACTGTGGTATAGAGAGGAAATGGACTCTGTTTCCCAGCAGTCTCTGCCTCTCTGTCTCTCTCTGAGTCATCCACACTGTCCAGATGATGATTGGCTGTGAGTGGTTTCCACCCAGCCAATAACAGCTGAAGGTGTAGATCTTCTGTTTTGGTTTCTGTGGATCAGTGTGTCTCTGTGGTGAAGATGTAATATCAACTGATGATAACTGACTATGTTGAGATCTCACTCTGGTTTACTGCAGTCTGTGTCTCTGTCTCTCTCTCAGGTATCCACATTTTACAGGACATGGTTGGCTGTGAATGGGATAATGAGACTAAAGAGGTTATTGGTTTTGATCAGTATGGTTATGATGGAGAAGACTTCTTAGTATTTGACCTGAAAACACTGACATGGATCACTTCAAAACCACAAGCTGTCATCATCAAATATGAGTGGGATAGTGACAAAGCTGGATCAGACAACGTGAAGAACTTCCTCATCAACATTTGCCCTCAGTGGCTGAAGGAGTATTTGGACTATGGGAAGAACTCTCTGATGAGAACAGGTAGAATCACATGATCTGATGTAGTTTCATGGACACAATGATATTTATATGCTCTTTTGTTGATAACATGCAGTAACAATATAATCAAAACAACCAACATGTAGAGAATTTTTGCATATAATGAACTGTAACGTTTCTGTTTATGATGTTCGGTTTCTGAGTTTCTCTCCACCATTCTCTGTCTGTCTTTCTCTCTCTCTCTCTCTCTCTCTCTCTCTCTCTCTCTCTCTCTCTCTCTCTCTCTCTCTCCAGACCTTCCCTCAGTGTCTCTCCTCCAGAAGACTCCCTCCTCTCCAGTCAGCTGCCACGCCACAGGTTTCTACCCTCACAGAGCCGTTCTGTTCTGGAGGAAAGATGGAGAGGAGCTTTATGAGGACGTGGAACACGGAGAGATCCTCCCCAACCATGATGGATCCTTCCAGATGAGTGTTGACCTGAACCTTTCATCAGTCAAACCTGAAGACTGGAGGAGGTACGAATGTGTGTTTCTTCTCTCTGGTGTGAAGGACGACATTGTCACCAAACTGGATGAAGCAGTGATAAGAACCAACTGGGGTAAGACTGGAATACTGAATTTGCAATGTTTTTGCCTCAAAACATTTGTTGCCCAATTAAATATACACATGTGATTGCTGTGAATATTCTAAAGATGTTAACTCTGGGTTCTGATTTTACAATTTGAATGAGTTTGAAACAAGGTTATCAGTCCTGAGCATTCTGGAGCTGAGGGTTAGTCCAGGGTTAATAAACAAAACTACCGTTCTGCTCACTGAAACAAATGTAATTTCTTACCTGTTACCTTATGCACATGACCTACTGAAAGTATCTAAGTGGATGCAATAAAATGCAATTCAGTGGTTGTGGCAAAGGTGCCAGCACATAGTTAGGAGTGCAGGTTTGCGCCGGCAAGCTGACATTTACTTGAGGTAATTTCCTCACCTGCACCAGCCTGGTATCTGGGTAAATTTCCATGCGCTGGGAGGAAAGGTGCAGTTGAGGGTGTGCCGTTGACAATCTAGCAGTGCACTGCAAACTCAGTGCGAAGAATGAGTTAGTTTTGTACACTCACCTGCCCAACTGCTCAGGAAAAGGCTGCTCTTTAATATTTTTGTTACTTTATTTGGTGAGGGCTCACCCAAATAAACCTCACTAAAATAACACAAACACCTTTATCCATGCTTTGCATGTAAAGCACACAAATCTAACCAAATTAAACATAAAAAAAATAATTTCAGAAAAAAAATACAACATGTGTTGTGGAAATTCTTTGCTGCTGGTGAAGAACGAAATATAGACTTCTGCCGGCCGACAAGGTTTTATTTTCTTTGCAAAGAAAAGGTAATTCAACATGCAAGCGGTTAATGAAGAAAGACCCCGAGCATGGGGAGAGCTAAACATTTATACCTGAGGAACGCCCCCCCCTACCCAAAGATGTGTTTTCACACCTTCTGGTCTGCTGTGGGTATCGGAGCTGATCCCCTATGGTGTGTTTCGCACCGGAGGCATCCTGCAGGTCTAGTGTGTAAAGTTGAAGAGGTCCAGACATCATAATTAAAAACACAAAGGGGAAGGTGGGGTTGTCTCAAGTGGACAAAGAAATGAAATTACAAGTACACATGCAAAATGCTAGACTGCGTTTTTAATTTCACTTGTATTTGATTTATTGTACTGTCATGGAATTACTCACAAGACCATCTACTTGTTGTATGTGAAAATAAGATTCATTAAACAAAGTAAGAACAATATAGATCTGTTGCTGATCTGAGGAAATGTTTGACCACATGGAGAGAGCAAGAGCAGAGGCATCCTGTGAGGGCCCCTGCCTAGTGTCCCCACATGGCTGATATACTCAGCCCCAGCTGATAATCATGAGGTGACAAAGAACAGGGTGATCATCTCAAAGATGACAGGATGAAAAATGTAAAAGAAAAACAAAAACAAAGTGTTAACATTACAATAATAAAGACACAAGAAGTGTAATACAACAAAGACAGGGGATAGGTTCAACATAGACGCAGGATGGACACACAGAGGTCAGATGATGTAATAAAATTCTTCCACAGTAATTAGACTTTTGAGTGCAGATGGTAATTGTATGGATTATTATGATGCCACAAAAAACACTAACACTAAAAAATACAATATATGCATTAAAAACAGTGATTGTCGGATCAACATGTTCAGTGAATTTCACTTAAAAAGAGACATCAGCTGCTTTTGGCAGTATAACAGAGCTGCTGTACTCCCAACACACTGTGAATGTTTTGTTCTGGTTCCAGTTTCTCCCTCAGAGTTCCCTGCTGGTCCTGTTATTGGAGGTGTTGTAGGACTGCTGCTGCTCCTGGCAGTCTGCATCACTGGAGTCTTCATCTGGAGGAGGAAAAATAATGGTGAGAGACAAACATACTTTTATTCATCATGAAGCCATTTTAACAACAAATAACAGTCTAACCTGGCTGATGTTACTCTCTGAGAGTTACTCTCTTATCTTTTAAAATAAAAGCAGGAATCAATCAAGTTAATATAGTGTTTCTTTAAAACATGTATTAGTGTTTGCTTTGTTTGCTTCCATTGATTCTGACATTTTATATTTTGAAATGTTGTAATCTCTCATCTGTATTTCAGGATTCAGGCCTGCAAACTGTGAGTATTCTGTCAGTTTATCTCTCTCTCTCTTTATGTACAAATAAATGCAGTTAATACTTTATTTTTTGACTACTGACACTTTGTTTTTCTTTTATAGCTTCATACATGTTATCCTTTGAAAGTTCTTCAGTCAGAGATGCAGCTCTTAGCTGATCACAGTGAGTATTTCATCATGTCATCAACAATGTGCAGATAATGTATGAAGAATTTCTCCTTTGTTGTTCCTCCTGAAACTAGCTACAGTATACTGATATAATACTCTCATAAATATACTGAAAGTCTGTCTTTAAAAAAAAAAAAAAAAACAGTTATGCTAATTTGACAGAATTTCTCAGGATACATCAAACTAAAGTGTGAATTCATAGATCAGATTCATGAGTTTCAGGTCGTCAGTGGATGCAGTGAAGAATGATATCTGTGAAGATTATCTGAGAGCTGATAGAAGCATTAATGTTGATGTGAATCCTCCACTGCAGGAGTAACAACATCTGGAGAGAACTGATGCTGCTGTCCAGCTGTTTCCTCAAACCTTTGGTGGAGATGAATCACTGCAGCAGCTACCAGACACCAAAGAGCCACAGCATTTAACCTCTAAAGCTGGAACTAAACATCTTAGAACTTCAAATGTTCAACTGCTTTCACTCACAGAACTGACAGTTGCATTTTAGAAACACTAATGAAGATTCTGCACTAGGCTATGGTTGAAAAAATGTTTTAATGTTTTTGTTTCTTTGTGTGTTTCATGGTGATTACTTCCATAGTTTGACCACTGCATACCAACTTCTCTCACTTTAACAAAAGTGTAAATATATGTAACTTATGTCTTAGTCTTCCAACACATGTTGCTCCTCCACTCAATGTAGTAGTTTTAACTCTTTTAAACATAAAATTGCAAACATTTTCAAAATTGTACACTATATAAATATATTTTTGAATATTAAGATACTTTAATTGAAACTTACATATTAAAGCAATAACACTTCTCAGAGCTTATATTTGTATTTTATACATTTGCCATCTTCGCATAGCATAAATAATGGCATAAATGATAAATGCTAATGGTAATTGTAAGGTTTTTGTTAATGCTCGGATTGGTGTTAGAGGATTAATTAGGGTTTTAGCTTTAGTACTGACTGATGCACTTTACTTCATATTGCAAAATGGCGAAATTGATTTGTCTACATGACAGTATACGTCTTCTCTAAGGTTATGTAATCTGTTTTTGGCTAAATGTGTTCACTTCAGTTAAAGTTTGTCTCTACATCATCTACAAGTTAATACTGAATTATACATTTTTAATCAATCATGTTTTCACTTGTGATTTGTAAAACATAATTTTTTGGGGGTCACAGCTCTCAGACATGTCTCATACAGTAGGTGTAGAAATGATCTCTAGTCTGTACATAAGGTCAAATGAGAATTAGAAAAATATTTTTAATTTATCTTTATCTTTATTTCTATCTTTTATTTTCTTTATCTTTTCTTTGGTGAACTTCATTTTTTCTATAGGAGCTGCTACATTTTCTAGTGTCACTTTTGTTCAATTTGTTCAATTAATAAATAAAATTCTCCTGAAAACCTGCTTAAGAGGTCTTCCTGTTACATCATACCTTTGTCTACCTCAAATGCTCAGATGTGTAGGCTTAAAGGTTTTGTCCCAAGTTTTGGGAAACACTCTAGTGAAGCTTGTCCCTGATACCTGGAGAGCATGAACTTACTTTTTAAAATTTTATCAGTTGTCAGAATGTGTGAGGTAAAAGAAAGAGAAAAAGTTTACACTACTACGAAAACACAAACTTACCACAAATTTTGGTTTATTTCAGAATGAGTACAATGACTCTTATGACTGTGAGTGTGTCTTTCCCTATATCACCACTAGAGAGCAACACAACTCTGAAATGTGTCAGCTGTGAGGTCACCACAGAGAAACAGCTGCCAGAGCATTTCCACACCTCCAACATTACAAAAGGTTTCCTGACATAAAGTTTTCAACAATTAAAGCAAGATTCTCACAAACAACCTGTTTCCATGGAAGATCAGACCAATAAAGTTAAAGTGAAAATTAAACTTTAACTGCAACTTTTCCACTTTGTTACTGAAGATTTAAGTATTAAATTATCATCAAATAAATACAAAAAAGGTCTTTATTAACACTGCAACAGATATATAGCAAATTACTTTTGGAAATGGTCACCTGCATAGACCTCTGTACTGTAAATGATAGTCATGATGTCAGAAAAGAGGTTGGTAGTTAAATTTCCTAGACAGGCTAATAGATTTATATTTTCTTATTTCCCTAATGTCAGTGTTGTGTTGATGACAACAGTCTTGGACTTTACCACTTCCTTCTGAAGTCCCCACAGTTGGGTTAATGATATAAAGTGTAACTCAGCACCTATTTGACATCCATGTCAATACAAACACACTATTTTCAGATTAATAAATTTGCTACAATGTGAACAACTTGATAAGGGCAAACAGGAGAAAATGGCTCAGTCAGCTAGAAAATAGTAAAAGCTACAACTTTGACGCCAGGGCTTCAGCATGAAAGCCTTATAAAATAGAATGCATGGTTTTATGCTATAATGACCATGGGATATCATCTTTGAGAAATGTATTCATTGTCAGCACAGTGATTTCCCTTCTAGGTGGTTTCATATAAATTCATTTAAATGATGCAAAAAGAGGTACGACAACTCATAAAAAGCAAAGATTATAGAAACTATCAAAAAATACCTACGAAATTGTGTATCAGAACTTTGTTTTTTTCTTCTTTCCTCTCCCATCAATCATCTCACGACTCCTCAGATATATCTTGCGACCCTTTCGAGGCACCCGCCCCTAGGTTGTGAACCACTGGGCTAAAGGGGAGAGCCCTGAAAGTACAATATCAATGGTAAGCACCATTATGTATTATTATTCCACATTATCTAACATTAACTGAATGTAAAAGATTTTAAACTTCATTCATTAAAACGTTGGTGGAAGGATGACATCTGGACACACTTTCTAATTTCTCATTTCAATTACTCTGTAATGTAAACTTATGCTATTTCTGTTCATTTTGGCATGTCAGCAATCCAGAGAGATCTGTACGTGACCTATCACACAGAAATGTAATCTATGAGGAAGAAGGAGAGAGTAAATTAAAAATAGAAGCAAGTTTAGCAGGCTGCTTTTTATCGAGGAAAGATGGGTAACTGAGATGAAGACAAAAACAGAAAGACCAACAAGTACAATGAAGAAAAGCTTTTGTTCATTTTTGTGGGATTCCAACAGAGTGGTAACCTCCGGGGCTGGAAAATGCGGAAGTGCAGTTCCTTGAATCCTACATATAGACCATATTTTTTTTACAGTCTATGGTTACAACATGTAAAATATAACAACATAAATACATACAACAATACTAATGCAGTGGGGTGAGGCCTTTCAACAGAAATTGTGTGTGCTCAGGTTGAAAATCTAAATGGATCTAAAGTGGTTGTTTGTGCATCTGTGTCACATCCTGATCAGTGTATCTTGACCATGTCTACTGTATTGTGTGTATTAGCTGTGTAGCTTTCACAGCATAAAATGAGAAACTCACTGAGGTAGACAAACCCAGTGCTTGATAATCTCCAGCCCCAAAGATTGTACAGATGATATTAAAAATAATATCTAAAATCTCTGGCAATCTGCAGCTGGACACATTATTAGCTCTTCAGGTGAGGAATTGCATCATGTCTGATGTGTCAGATTCTGTGTGTTACATGACACGGTGTGTTTTGGACTATAGCAGCAGACAAGCACAGACAGAGAACCTTAGCAGGCAGGATCAGGTATAACTTTTAGTTTGAATTCTTAAGCCCTTGTTCACATTCACAAGTCTGTGGATATAATTCCATCTCAGTAAGGCACTTTGACGTCTGCTCACAAGTTTTTCAACAAAAAATGGATCAGATCTAATATCTATTAGGAGAAATTAACACTTACACATGCATATCTTTATTCCTAATATATGCGTAGGTCCACTACAAAGCAATTTCATGTGATTTTTAGGATTTCAGATGTGCATATGGTGCTGTTTTTGCTGTCCAATTGGGAACACTTTTGGCCAGGGACACAATGTCACCGTCTGACTAATGTTTCTATGACAGGTCCTCCATCTTGTGGTCCTGGTCTTGAAGAGGGACGCTTCAAATTAACTAATAAGAGGGACTCTTCAAGACCAGACAGAGATCATCTGACAATTATTTTCTTTCTATTCAAATGGTTATTCAGTGTATAAAATGTCATAAAACAGTGAAAAATGTCAATCATTATTCTTTGAAGCCCAAGTTAACATATCCAGATGACTTGTTTTGTCTGATCAACAGTCAAAAACCCAAAGATGTTGAGTTAAGTATTATGGAAAACTGTGAAACTATCAAATACTCACATTTGAGAAGTTGGTATCGGTCAATTTTTGGAATTTTGGCATTAAAAATGCCAAAACAAACCTAAAACCTAAACAATTAGTCACCCAAAAATTTGTTGCCAAATTATTTTTCTGTCAATTAACTTATCAATACAGATAAGTTAATTGACAAATTCAGTGCTATAGGACACATTGTGTTTTGGACAAGCAGAGGCAAAGAGCTTTAGTGGAGGCAGGCAGGAACAGTTAACAGAGACTCAAATTAAACATTGTAATGTATAAAGTCCCTTTTGATCGCATTGTGGAGCTAACTAAAATGGGATGTAACAAAAATATAATTATGGTAGTTGTTAAGAGTTGAGTTGACCTGTTGTTTACCTATGAGGAGTCTCTCCCAGGTTAACACGCCTCAAATATTCCAGAATGTAAACACAACCAGGAAACAACTTTGGACTGAACAAAAAGATAAAACCAGCAGACTTTTCACAGATCTTCAGCTCTGGCCCTTTATCTAAACAAGATGAAGACGTTAATGATGTTACTCCTCTTCTGTCATGTTGCATCCACAGGTAAGATTATGGTAATTTATTAGCATGATCATAATTCATTATATATGTGTTTAGTTTTTTTCATATACCAAAAACACTGAAAGAGCACTGTATGTGTTCTCAGTTATTAATGTCAGTTATAACTGTATGCTGTCACCTACTATTCAAGATGATGTATTCAGCAAGATTTGGTTAAATTGCATAGACTAATCTTTAAAATGATATACAACAGCATTTTAAATGTATTAATGTGGTTTTCTTACTCATAGTTATTGTAGGCAATTCATATGTACAGTGAATATAATTTGGTGCAAGTCAGCAAGTTTCTTGTGTGAGCAAATGAAATCACTTTTCAGGAATACAATTCTGTGTCATTGATATGTTATCGGTATAATTGTTGTTGAAAACTGGCTACATAATTCACATTAAGCAAGGCATGAATCTACAATAAATAAAACTAGTAGGGCTACATAATCAAGGCACAAATCTACAATAAATAAAACTAATAGGAGTAGGGCTTTTATATCTTCTTTTGTGTTAAGGGAACTGACAACTTATCAAACAATAAAATAATGTAAACAAATAAATGCAAACATTTCAAACCACTGAAATCCTTTTTGTCTTACAGTGAAATACTCCTTGACGTTTTCCGTCACTGTGTCTTCTGGAGTACCAAATATCCCACATTATATCGGCATATTAAACATTGATGAAGTTCAGATGACTTACTTGGACAGCAACATCAAAAGATCACAACCCAGACAGGACTGGGTGAAAAAATTAATGGAAGATGATCCACAACACTGGGAAATTAACACTCAGAACTTCTTTCAGTATCAGCAGCTCTTCAAAGTTGAAAGTGACACTTTTAAACAGAGCTTAAACCAAACTGCAGGTACGTGACTACCAAAATGTTTTCCTGTTTTGCTGTCAAGTCAAGCAGATGTAACTTTTGTTATAAGTATGAACATTCATACGCTGTGCATGGTGCACACAAACACACAAGTAACTCCTCAGTGACCCCTCCCTCACATCCATCCTGCATTCATCAACAGTTTTTTTGTAATTCTTTTTCTGTCTTTGCACTAGATTAGATCAATATGTCTACTGAGTCGGTCCAGAATAACTCTCCTGTAGAAACCTGTTTATCACAACAGTTTGATAGATAGAGCTGATAAAGGAACATTACCGCCCAGTTTCGTAAACTACAGTGCAGGACTGTAAATGAGACACAGGCTGCTTCTGCTGGTTCCCCATATGACAGTCGTAACAGTATGTTTAAATAAACCTGACAGACAGAACGATACGGTAAATGTCTCGTTCAAATCACAGGTTTCAGAGGTTTAACAGTCCAGCTCTACAATGTGGGTCCATACCATAATAAATGTACAGCCAAATACTCTGAGATGTCAGATTATGCAGATGTTCTTATCTTATTTTTACAGGCTTGACAAAGGATGTATTAACAGGGGAAGGGGGCCCATTGAGGCTGCATTTGTACAGGGTCCAGATTTTTGTGCTAAGTGTTTGGCCCAAAGGGATCTTTTGTTGCTCAAGTGCTGGAGTGGACTTGGCCACTTGGAAAAGTTGGCAGCAAGGTTGACTCACCATGTTGTATGTAGTTATTTTGATACATCCATGGTTTCTCCTTTGATTGTTTGGCAAGTGATAATGCCTTCTGATAGCCCCATTCATGGCTAGACATAGGAAAAAAAATAATTCAGTGAAAAAAACTGTATTTTGGTCATGGAAATCTTTGACTCTACAACTATTGTTTGGTTTTGGGTCCCTTATTGCTTATTTAGGGCCAATGTCAGTTGGCTGGTTGAACTGTGAACCACTGTGGTTATCTCAACACCTGTATAATAGATTGCTTTTACATTTTGTAAAGACATTCATAATCACCATAGGATTTATTCTAATGACTTTGTTTATCCCTTGACTTTTAATTTAGGGCCACCAACAGTGGTCAATGTCAACATCTGCTACATGTATAGGCACATAACTTTGCACGGACATTCATGGTTCATAAATGAATCCCTCTGATGTTGGTGATCCCCCAACTTGTCCTCTAGTGCCACAGCTTTAAGTGTGAAACTGGTGAAACCCTTAATAAGAATTAATCATCAGGTAAAAATGAATCCAATACTTTGGTTTATGACCATATCTGAAAATGATGTCATAACCGCTAGACACGTCACTCAATGATCATTAGTTAGTACAATTACAATTTATGCTCCTTCCACAAAAAACTGAGTGGTAATAAAGTGTCAATTCAGTCAAGATGTGATATCAACTACTACAGCTGACTGTGCTGGTATCTCATTCTGCTTCACTGCGGTCTCTGTCTCTTTCTCTCAGGTGTCCAAATTGACCAGCTGATGTTTGGCTGTGAATGGGATGATGAGACAGAAAAGGTTGATGGTCATAAAAAGTATGGTTATAATGGAGAAGACGTCCTTACATTTGACCCAAAGACAGAGACTTGGATCACTGCAACACCACAGGCTGCAATAGCTAAACAGAAGTGGGATGGAAATAAAGCTAGTAATGGCTTTTGGAAGAACTTCCTCATCACCATTTGTCCTACATGGTTGAAGAACTATTTGAAAGTTGGGAAGAGATTTCTGCAGCGCAAAGGTAGAGTCACATGACCTGATCTTTTTAATTAAAACATGAAAGTGTTCATACTCCTCTTCTGTTTTTAATGTACAGTAACATTACATACCAACATAGAGACCCACTGTACATATGACTAGCGTACTCTCTTGCTCCCTCTTTCCGTCGTTCTCTTCCCTTTAACCGGTCATTTCGTCACATTTTCTTCTTCACATATATTATTAACATTTAACTCACGGTACATCATCAAGTTAGAATTATATTATTAAGATAAATGATAAGTAGAATTGTATGCCTTTATGAGAGAGCTGACAGTAGAGAAATGATAGGAAATGAAAAGAGATTGAGATGAGGAATGACATTCAACAAAGGCCCCCCGTCGGATGCAAAACTGGGCACATTGCAGTTAACCCCTAAACCACCAGGACATCCCATGACTATTATCAATAAGAAATGTGGTTGAGTAATCCTACCCCTAATAAGGAACAGTATCTCACTAATAATAAGTAGGCTACTGTACTGTGCATCATCATGCATAAGACTTTGGCACCCCCTGGTGGTACAGGTAAACTGCATGATGTGAATTTTAATTGATCTACACAGAATGTACTGTTTCCATATCAAAAGTGAGGAGTACCAATAGTTATAATAGTTATATAGTTGTAATAGATAATATTGACCTGATTTAAAAATGTTTTTGTAAATCATGCCAACCTAATCATTACATATAAATTTCTCTATATTTTTTCTCTCTCCAGAGCTTCCCTCAGTGTCTCTCCTCCAGAAGACTCCCTCCTCTCCAGTCAGCTGCCACGCTACAGGTTTCTACCCTCACAGAGCCGATATGTTCTGGAGTAAGGATGAAGAGGAGCTTCATGAGGACATGGAACGCGGAGAGATCCTTCCCAACCACGACGGATCCTTCCAGATGAGTGTTGACCTGAACCTTTCATCAGTTACACCTGAAGAATGGAGTAGGTACAAATGTGTGTTTCAGCTCTCTGGTGTGAACGACAACATCATCACCAAACTGGACAAAGCAGTGATCAGAACCAACTGGGGGCAAAATGTGATTAGAAATGACAAAGGTGAGAAACACACATTTAATTTCACCTTTTTCCTTTTCTTTTTTTCATGTTGATCCAAGCTGTAGAAGTTCTGAAATTGTGAGTCATGTAAATTGAGTGGGATTTTTAGTTCTTGAACCAGGGGTGCTCAAACTAGCTCTACCAACATCGCAACTATCCCTGCCTAGTAAATGCTCAAGTCTTTCAAACATGCCACTAGTCTGTAACACAGGCTTTCTGATAAAAAAAAGTTGAAGTGTAAGATGTCTGGACTGCTCCTTTAAATGTTTTTTGAACCACAATATGAGAGGTTTCTTTAATGCTGCCCATCCACTCTTAATTACCTCTGATTGAAATGGAGTAAAGTCAATCCCCCAACATAAAAAAAACATATATATATTATTGTATCTTCGCTAAACTGAAGCACATTGAAGTTCTGGATTGGAGTATGTGGGGCCATTTAAATACTGTATATTTCTGCAAACACAAAACTTATATTTAAGCTAAAATTCAGAAAACAAATATCTAATAAAAATAGTAAATAACTGAATAATAGCCTGCTCCATCTGTACATGTTGAGATAATTTTATGTGTTTGCAGAGAAGCCCAGTAATGTGACCATCCCCATCATTGCTACACTGGTTGTTCTTGCTGCTGTCATCATTGCTGTTACTGGATTCATAGTTTACAAAAAGAAAAAAGGTGAGAAACTCAAATGGAAGGTTGATCCAGATTGTAGAAGTGAAACAAAATTCAATAGTGCACCGAAATGTGAAGCAACAAATGTAAGCATTGCAAAGTCACAGTGATAATGATAGAGATTTGAAACAGATATAAATATATAAGTACATAATATGAAGTAGCATCTGAAAGTACAGATAGGATTTATTTATCAGTTATTTTCAGTGAGTAGGGGGATCATATTCAATTGGGAAAATAAGACAAAAGATATTTTGCATTTTCATATATTTCAACTGACATTTTTATTTTTATTTCAGCCAAAAGTCCTCCACCTTGTAAGTAGAACTCTTTATTCCATTTTTTTCTGATCTGACATGCACTGTACTGTAGATTAAAAAGGGGTTCTAGGTGTTGTGCTTGTTACATTTTTCAGTGTGAGCTGTTTATAAAAGTTCAGCATTAGTGGACTAAAAGTGTGATTCTGACCCCACAGCTCCTGACAACAGCACTGAGCTGTCTGAGAAACTAAATCCAGAAACCTGATTGACAAACACACAACCTTGCACACGGTGACATCATGGGATGATGAAATTGTAAATGTTGTGATGTGAAGTATTCACACGAAACTGCCTGAAGTTATGAGCAAAGAAACTTTCTGTAATTGTTTTGCTATTCACTGTAAAAGTTCTGTGTGCAACGAGAGTCTTTGACTAAAAGTTAGTTTCTTGCAACCAACCATAGAGGCTTTATATTAAAATAAGTGAATTTACTGAGTAAAAAATAAGCTGAATAAGGCATGGAAACCATGACATCAGAGGTGTGAAGCTTACCTTTATAATATACTTACTTACTTTTATAATCATATATGATGGTGTATCAATAATGGTATTTTAAAAGCACAGTAGATGTAAATGAAGCCCTCCATTAAACTGTATCAACTCATGAATATTTTAGATTTCAGTGAAATCCTCTGGTAATGATATGAAATGATACAGTTTGTGGAATTGTGGAAATTAATTTCCCGACTATTTTTGGAATATTGTTTGATTCTGTTGTATGTGATCATTGTCTCTGTCTCTTTAGGTTTGTGGTTTAATTCTCAGTCACATTCAGGTAGTTTTATTTGCCAAGGTGTTGTGATACGAGCTGCTTCCACTCCAATACAAGACCAAAGTCAACAAATGATCAAAACTGTTTATAAATATTTTTTGCATGTATATTTCTTTTAATCTATGATAAAACTTACATAATAACATACTGCCATTGTGGTTTGTAAATATGTGGTGTCAATAAAGCAAAAATAAAAAAAATATTAAACATTTCTCGACTCGACTTGTTAACCTCCTGGGTTGTGACAAACACACCCAAGACCCACTGCAGTGGTACCCTACCCGACCCAGTTCAACTGAGAAGAATTTGTTCCCAGTCCGACTTGGGTCTCCACTCCTCGACCGACTGGATCTGTGAGGACCTCTAGTGCATTTTAAAGGGTAGGCCTACACACTGAGTACCATTTAAAGTTCCTGTTGTTTCACTTTCACCTCAAAAATACTTTATTCTCATTAAATTAAAAAACAATGGGCCATATAACTTATTTTGCAGTTATATCATGTTTACTGCTGAGTTGATCACACAATAACAGAATTACCAGTTTTAGTCACTGGAATCACAACATTATAACAGATTTACAGACACTGTTCACCTGCTGTTTTTAAGCATGGCATGTTGTCTAAAGGGCGCCACCAGCTGGCGGAGCACCAAAGAGTAGGAAGAAATATTTTGTAATTCATTTCAGATGCAGATCCTGAAAGCCTGTCACACTGACATTCAAGGGGCCCCATACATAAAGCACTGAATGGTTTAGGGCCAAAAGAAATTCCTGATCTTGTGCTACGTTATGAACCATCCAGACCACTCAGGTCTGCTTTCTGTCCCCAGAATCAAAAGTAAACCTGGAGAAGCAGAGTTCAGTTTTTATGCTCCACATATCTGGAACAAACTCCCAGAAAACTGCAAGTCTGCTGCAACTCTGAGTTCTTTTAAATCAACGCTGAAGACTTTTCTGTTTGCTGCTGCCGTTTATTAAACCAAATAATTATTCAAATGTTACGCTGCACTGTAACTTTTATTCTCGTATTTTATGTCTCATTTTATTTTAGTTCATTTTTCTTTTCTATTCTCTTAACTAACTTAAATATCTATTTTTAATTGTATTTAAATGTCCTTTTATGAAATGTTTCTTTTGCACTTTGTCTTAATGCTTTTAATGTTTTATGTAAAGCACTTTGAATTTCCTTGTTGCAATGTGCTATACAAATAAACTGGCCTTGACTTACATTTAAAAAAAAACACTGCTCGCACTGCACTAAAAAATAATGCTGAGATGAGACAACAGCCCGACTTTATGGAGGGAAACTTTTATTGCGGGCTGACAGTCGCGCATACTTGCCAGCACTTCCGATTTCCGCGAGAGTCTCCCTATTATTAACCCTTTTTCCCGCTGTGCTCCCGGTCGGTAATTGGTAAAATCTCAAGATTTCATCGTGATACAAATTAAACGGGTGCTCCTCAGCTTCTGTGCGGGATGGTACCTCGCAACCCAACCCAGAGGCAGAGAGCATGCGCAAACGACCCTACCTGACGTGCGTCACTTGTCACTGCGCTCACTCAAGCTCTCTGCTCCGCTCAGTTTGCCACAGCAAATTAGAGGAGGGGCTGGCTTAGTTCAGCCAGCAGCCAAGTTCACAAGAAGTTTTTGTCATTAGCTTAAAAAGTGCGCTGGATGGGGCACTTTTTTGTACTTTAAACTATCAAATATGTATAAATATTAAATGTAGGCTATTCCTTGGGTAAAACGTCTCTATAGATTAGTGATAGTCAGTGGGCTGGACGCCTTCACGCGTCAGGTGCAATGTGATCCTGGTGGCCTACTTTGGTCCCACCTTTGCACAACACAGGAAGAGGCACAGCAAAATTAAAAAGGCGACTGGTTTGACCACTGCAGTGGTCACTCGACAGGACTCCCCAAGAAGTCACATCATGAAGACGATGGAGTTTGTTTTTCTGCTCATCTTCTTTCCTGTCACACTTTCAGGTGAGATTAACTTGGAAAAATGTGTTTCTAACATTTAGTTGTGGAAAAATGAAAAAAAAAAATTGTTTGATCGTACGTGAGAGTGTAGAAGGCCTAATTCACTTTCACATTGGGCACTTTTATGCAGTTTAAATCTGCTGCCACTCGCATCAAAGTTAAAACCGCCCGCTCCCGCAAGATTTGCGTTGGGTTTCGTGAGATAAACGAGGTCCCAATCCCAGTGCAGTCCTCTAGTGTGACGTGCGTCATTACTTCTTTTGCTTTGTAAGTAATGTAATATAATCTAGGCCTAATATGATGTAATACTCACAGAACAAGAATTAAGTTGAAACCTCAAAGCACAAACCTCAATATTATTTGATGCTTCAGACGATGTTGGTCTTTCATCCTGCATTGCTGATGCTGTAAATGTAAAGATTCTCACTTAGACTATTAACTGCAGCTTCAGCCACCAGCATCATGTAGTAAAACACGATTTCACAAATATTTATCATATTGCAGAACCTGTTATTAGGCTTAGTTTTGTTTACCGAATACCAATATCAAAAATACAACTTATTATTCATATACATCTTTAAAACAGTTGGTGTAACTTCTAGTTCAGTCTTTATATTTTCTTTTTAAATATAAATGTATAAATTGTTACTGCAGATCTTAACATACCTCAGATTTTGATGTGTTCACTGCTGATTAATTATTGATTGAAGTGAATAAATATCGATTAGTATGGAGGCACATTGCATTAACAGCGAATATATATATATATATATATATATATATATATATATATATATATATATATATATATAAGATAGTTAAGATATTTACCTCGTAATTTAGAGGAAATTTCTAGTTCATGTGAATTCATCAGAAAACTATTTTGTAATTATGAGGTCTTTATCTTGTAATCACCACTGACCTAGGCCTGATTTAATTGGCTTTTGTTCCATCTTGGTTTGAGGTTTTTGATACTGATGTCACTGAACATTATTCACCAAAGTAACAATTCTGAAAATATTTCATCAAATTTGTCCAATGTTGTTGTGTTTTTTTCCACCACATCAACTAAACAAAGATCAGGTTGCTGGGCTCATACTTCCTACTTATGATTATGTATAAACGTTTTTAAAAATCTGAATAATCAAATTAAATAATATAATAAAATCACATAATTCCTAAAAAGTTAGATATTTTGTCACTATTCAAGCAAAAAAGGCAAATTAGAGAAAACACTGATAAATAGTTGTAATTCATATGCTTTGCTCACCATATGTTGTTCCACTTTCAGGAATCTCATATCAGTGTACAGATATTTATATCAAGATTTAACATTTTGATTAGATTTACACTTGAATGTATATGTAGTCATTACTAACCTTATATAAAATGATGATCAGTAAGTTTAATAAAGCTGTCTTAGTCATTATGGCAAATGTGCCAACAAAAATTACCTATTAACATATCCAGCATTCATTTATGTTTTGAGTTGTGTTTTTGGCTGCCTGGCCAATGGAAGGTCAATATTCACTCTCCTTTTAGCTTTTGTTTAGTCTCAATCATTCCAAGTATAATATCTGGCTCTTAGGTTGGTAGATGTTCTACTTTCATCACCAGCTCATCACTAACTTTGTGTGTCTGAGGTTTCATGCTGGGCAAAATATTGAATGTAATTGAATGTAATTATCATAAATATGGATAAATACATGCATGTTTATAAAAACTGGACTTCAGAACCCTTCAAACCTTTTTCTCTTGCAGTGAAACACTCACTGAAGTTTTTCTTCACAACGTCCTCTGGAGTCAAAAACTTCCCAGATTTTGTGGCTGTTGGGATGGTTGATGAAGTTCCAATGGGTTACTGTGACAGCATCAGAAAGATAATAGAAGCCAAACAGGATTGGACACAAAAACTGATTGAAGATGATCCACACCTCTTGGAGTGGTACACGCATAAGTGTGTGTTAAACCAATATGACTACAAAGCTCACATTGACATTTTGAAGCAGCAACTGAACCAAACTGAAGGTAAGTAAAAGTACTGTAAAAATGTAAAGTTGTGTTTTTTGTCAGCACATAGATATAGTTCCATTATAAACACACATTACATGTTCTAACACATACACAGTTTGCTAAATGTGTCCCTCATACCTGTCCCTCTATTACCAGCCATGTAATGTGAGAGACTCTTTCAAAATGGATGGTATATAGCTTTTCTGTGTGTGTGTGTGTGTGTGTGTGGGGGGGGGGGTCAGTTTGTACTATTTATTGTGTTGGTCTTGCAATGAAGAGGTGACTCTTCCACATGTTCCTCAACCTTCTCTAAATGCGGGCTCACATAGGCTCCAGCCACCTGTAACCCTCTGTGGGATCTCACTCTGCACTCTGTCTCTCTCTCAGGTGTCCACATCTTCCAGAGGATGAACGGCTGTGAATGGGATGATGAGACTGGAGAGGTTAATGGTTTCGCTCAGTTTGGTTATGATGGAGAAGACTTCATAGCATTCGACCCGAAGACACTGACATGGGTCGCTCCAAAACCACAAGCTGTCATCACCAAACAAAGGTGGGACAGAGAGAGAATATACAATGAAATGTGGAAAAACTTCTTCACCCAGCTTTGCCCTGAGTTAGTGAAGAGGTGTTTGGACTACGGGAAAAGCTCTCTGCTGAGAACAGGTAGAATCACATGACTTAATGTAGTTTCATGGACACAATATTTAAATGCATCTTCTGTTTCTAACCTCCCTCCCTGCCCCCCTCCTCCTTGTCTCTCCAGAGCTTCCCTCGGTGTCTCTCCTCCAGAAGACTCCCTCCTCTCCGGTCAGCTGCCACGCTACAGGTTTCTACCCTCACAGAGCCATGATGTTCTGGAGGAAAGATGGAGAGGAGCTTCATGAGGACGTGGAACATGGAGAGATCCTCCCCAACCATGATGGATCCTTCCAGATGAGTGTTGACCTGAACCTTTCATCAATCATTCCTGAAGACTGGAGGAGGTACGACTGTGTGTTTCATCTCTCTGGTGTGAAGGACGACATCGTCACCAAACTGGATAAAACAATGATCAGAACCAACTGGGGTAAGACTGGAATACTGACTTTACAATGTTTTTTTTATTAAATGTATACATGTAATTTGCCGTGAATATTCAGAAGATGTTAAGCCTGGGTTCTGATTTTACAATTTGAATGAGTTTGAAACAATCCTGCCTTCTGGAGCAGAAGGTTAGTTAAGTCCAGGGTTAACAAACAAAATTGCTGTTCTGCAGACTGAAATAAATTTAGTGTCTTACTTTTTACCTTATGCACATGATCTACTTAAATTACTTAAGCAGATGCTATAAAAAGCAGTTCAAAATTAGTGGTATGCCAGCACCTGGTTAGGAGCACAGGTCTGAGAACTGGCACTTGTCACCGGCACCAGTCTGGTCATCAGAATGCACCCCATTAGGAGGAAGGGCACAGTTGAGGGTGTGCAGTTGCTAATCCAGCAGCTCACTGCAAACTGAGTGTCAAGAATGAAACCCGCTCTGAAAAAGGCTGAGTGTGTTTTGTGCAGAAACCTCACTAAAGTTACACAAACCCCTTTAATCATACTTTGCATGTAAAGCACACAAATCAAACCAAATTAAGCATAAAAAATAATTTCAGAAAAAAGAAATACAACATGCAAAATGCTCAACCACATTTTAAATATTACTTTGCCCTGTGCTTTAAGGGGATGAAAGTAACAAATGTGATTATCAATAATGATGTATGATTATCATACATCAGTTTAGATAATTATAGGTTAAAATACCAAAAGTACACTGGCATACACTTGATGCACTGTGGATGTTTTGTTTTGGTTCTAGTTTCTCCCTCAGAGTTCCCTGCTGGTCCTGTTATTGGAGGTGTTGTAGGACTGCTGCTCCTGGCAGTCTGCATCATTGGAGTCTTCATCTGGAGAAGGAGAGATAATGGTGAGGGACGACCATACTTTCACTCATCATGAAGTCATTTTAACTCCACTGTTTTAGCATATTTTAGCACCGAATTCAAACTAACATTTATTTATTCTGAATGAATAAAAGAAATAACAGTGTAACTTGACTGATCAGTAGCTTGACTTCCAACTGAAGAGTTGAAGAGTCCTATCTGTATGATTCCGCTATCAAAACAAAGAGTTTTCACAAGCTTTGTTCTGCTGCAACACACACTTCATACATATCCCCAAATTTATCTGATCGGTATGTACCATCTATCTACTTGCCAGCCAAGATTCCAGTCTGCGTAACTAAAAGACCTCATAGACCTCTTTTGAGAAATTCTCAATCTCTTATAAGATCTAACCTCCAAATTCACAGCGGAGTGAACTTTAACAACCTCGTATGCATCCCTGCATCCAGTAAATCTGCAGATGGCACTTTTAAATATCAGGTCCCTCGCCAATAAAACTTTTTAAATTAATGATCTTATTTTAGAGCATCAGTTTGACTGTGTATTTTTAACTGAAACCATGCTAAACACAGACATACCTGCCATTATTGAAACTGCCCTGCAATGATATTTTTTAGGACAGCCACCATATGTACTGATGCTCTAAAGCCAAGGGATTTTTCTTTTGATGTTTTTAGTTCATTTTAGTATCATGGTGTCATTCTGAAATATCAGGTACCCATTCTTGCAGTTATTGTTTATAGACCACCAAAGCATTGCCCAAATTTCTTGTCTGATTTTTCTTTCTTTCTTTCTTTCTTATCTATCATCAGCTCTAACTATGACAACATAATCATTATTGGTGACTTTAATTTACACATTGACAATAACACAGACAATAGGGCTGCTGACTTTTCACATCTATTGGAAGATCTGAGCCTAATACAACATGTCAATGAACCAACTAATAGTTGTGGTCATACCTTAGACCTTGTCATTATACAGGGACTTTGCAAACCCTCCCTTCATCAACCCTCCCTCCATCGGTTGATGAATTAGTGGACAATTTAAATACATAACTATAATCTGCTATTGATCATATTGCCTCAGTCAGGTACAAAAAACATCCTCAAAAACAAAAGCCACCATGGACAAAACAGAATATCAACCAACTCAAAAGAAACTGTTGCAAAGCCGAACGGAGATGGGGAAAGACAAAACTTCAGGTCCACCATGTTATCCTCAAAAGAACTCCTAGCAGAATACAATGCAGCCATCTGAAACACCAGGCAATCGTATTTCTCTGGACTTATAATATAAATAAAGATTCTAACAATCCAAGTGTTCTTTTTTCAACTGTCAACATCTCATAAGCCGTCCCCCTAACTATTACCCTGATCACCTGAGTGTTACTAAATGCAATGAATTTTATGCCTATTTAAGAGATAAGATTGCAGCCATCAGTATGAATATTATTCAGAAAAGGCTAAAAAAGCATTACCCCAAAATTCAAATGTATCATGCACTTTTTTACATCAGTGGACTTGGAAACAATCAAGAAAGTTGTCCATGAGTTAAATCCTCAACCTGTGCTCTTGATCCCATTCCCGCCATTTTTTTTTAAATTGTTTTTTAACAGTTTAGCAGAGGAAGTTTTAACAGTAATTAATCACTTGCTGTTCACTGGCACCTTTTCTGCAGCTTTTAAAACCACTTTAATTAAACCACTGCTTAAAAAAGACAGCATAGATTGTTCTGTCATCTCTAACTACAGAGCAATCTCCAACCTGCCTTTTCTGAGTAAGTAAGTAGAAAAATGTTTCTAAACAGCTGAATGATTTCATCTGTGACATCACTGTGTTTGAAAATTTGCAGTCTGGTTTAGCTCTAGTCAAAGTTATAAATGACCCCAGAATGAAAACTGATGAGAAAAATCCCTGTGTGCTTGTCCTGTTAGATCTCAGTGCTGCATTTGATACTGTAGATCACAATATTCTGCCAGCCAGAGTTTAACTCTGGGTCGGTCTCTCTGGCACAGTTCTTAAATGGTTCAGATCTTACTTAACTGGTTGACATTCTTTGTGGTCATGAACGACCACTCCTCTGATGAAATAGACCTGATATGTGGCGCCCCGCAGGGCTCTATCTTAGGTCTAATTCTTTTCAGTCTGTATATGTCGCCACTCTAAAATATCATTAGAAATCACAATATCAATTTTCATAATTATGCTGATGATACCCAGCTATATATCTCTTTAAGTTCAAATGACTACAGTTCTATTAATGACTTGATTATATGCATGGCTGACATAAATCAGTGGATGACTCAAAACTTCTTGAAGCGGAATCAAGACAAAACTGAGATCCAGAGATTGCCAGAGTCAGACCATTCCTCTCCCAGGCAGGCAGAAAAGTTAATACATGCTTGTTATCTCCGGTAGGTTGAACTATTGTGATGCTTTCCTGTTTGGTATGTCTAAGAAACCTGTTTGTCAGTTACAGCTCGATTCTTCAGCAGAATGTGTTCTGACGAAAACTGGACAGAGAGCCCACATCACTCAAATTTTAAAATCGTTTGGTTACCTGTTAGTTACAGAATTAATTTTAAAATTCTTTTATTGGTTTTTAAGTCACTGAATGGCTTTGTCCCGTCTTCTCTATCTGACATGGTTAAGACGTATGTGCCTGCTAGGTCTCTTAAATCCTCTGGCTCTAACCTCTTGACTGTTCCTGAGGTCAGAACTAAACAGCATGGAGACGCAGCCTTTGTTTGTTAGTATGTTGACACTTTCCAACAAAATCTTAACACGTATCTTTTTACCATTGCTTTCTCCTGAATTTTTAAGTTCTGACGGTTGTTTTTTTTTCAAGTCTTATCCTGTGGTTTTTATTTTCATTTTGCCTTTTTTTCCCCTTGTTTTTAATTTTTGCTATCTGCTTTTATGTTAAGCACTTAATGTTGCATTTTATGCATGAATTGTGCTACATAAATAAAGTTTATTATTATTATTATTATTATTTATTTATTTCTTTTTTTTGTTTGTTTGTTTTTTGTTAATCTCTTGCCAGAAATCAGTCAAATTAATACAGTGTTTCTGTAAATCATGTAGTTCTGAAATCTAATTCTGAAATATTGTAATCTCTCATCTGTATTTCAGGATTCAGGCCTGCAAACCGTAAGTATTCTGTCAGTTTATCTGTCCGTATCTCTCTCTTTATGTACAAATAAATGCAGATAATACTTGAAAATTGAACAACTGGCACTTTGTTTTTTCTTTTATAGCTTCAGACTCATCATCCTTTGAAACTTCTTTGGTCAAAGATGCAGCTCTTAACTGATTGAAAAAGTGAGTATTTCATCTTGTCATCAACACTGCACAGATACTGTATGTAGAATCAGTCCTTTGTTGCTCCTCCTGAAAATAGCTACAGTATACTGATATAATACTCTCATAAATATACTGAAAGTCTGTCTTTGTTAAAAACTGTTTGGCTGATTCGGCAGAATTTCTCAGTCAAGTGATCCAGTATAGTTACAGGAAACAGTTGACACTGAGATTTTGTTGTAATACTGATTAAAATTTTTATATTTCGGACTAAAATCAAACATATACTTACGTATAATATGACCACTAATAATTCCAGGTTCCTTTCTATTTGTTACTCTGTCTTTGTAGTTTTCTAGTAAATATTTAGACGAGAATAGTGAACTCAAATAAAGATGCTGTATCATCAATATTTTTTTTCTATTTTGCACCACAAATGTTCATTAACAAAACTTGTTTTAATGAATATTGAGATGTGACATCACAGGACCCGTCAGAAAGTCACATGATACATCAAACTAAAGTGTGAATTCATAGATCAGATTTATGAGTTTCAGGTCGTCAGTGGATGCAGTGAAGAATGATATCTGTGAAGATTATCTGAGAGCTGATAGAAGCATTAATGTTGATGTGAATCCTCCACTGCAGGAGTAACAACATCTGGAGAGAACTGATGCTGCTGTCCAGCTGTTTCCTCAAACCTTTGGTGGAGATGAATCACTGCAGCAGCTACCAGACACCAAAGAGCCACAACGTTACTTCAGTGGGGCATCTTTTGTCTTCAGATATCAAATTCATATCAGTTAGTCATGTGATGTACTGTCTTTGGGAGACGGGAGACATGCAGCACTTTAACCTCTGCTTCTAACAGTCAAACCTAAAACTTTAAATGTAATGCTTTCACTCACAATTAGTTGGACAGTTGCATTTTAGAAACATGAATGAAAATTCTGCACTAGGCACCAGTTGAAAAGACATTTTGATGATTTTGTTTTTCTGTTTCATTGTGAGTACTTCCGTAGTTTGAACACTACATACCAACGTGTCCCAAGTTAACCAAAGTGTAAATATCTGTGACTTATGTCTTAGTCTTCTGACACACATTGCTCCTCCACTCCAAGTAACAGCTATAACTCTTTTTAAACTTAAATTTGTTTACGTTTCCACAATTTTACACCACATAAATACAATTGTGAATATGTAGATACTCCTCCTTTCATTGAAACTTACATATTAAAGCAGTAACACTTCTTGGAGCTTATACATTTGTATCTTATACATTTGTCATCTTCAGAGTCCTGTATTTGTCATGCGGATGATAAATGCTGATATGGTAATTTTAAGGTTATTATTAATTCTCAGATTATTGATGTTAGAGGATTAATGAGGATTTTACTGGTGATACTGACAGATGTACTTTATTTCATATTGCTAAAACTGAAAATTGATTTGTCTACATGACAGTATACGTCTTCTCTAAGATTATGTGATCTGTTTTTGGCTAAATGTTTTCACTTCAGTTTAAGTTTGTCTCTACATCATCTACAAGTTAATTAATTATGAATTGTTAATCAATCATCTTTTCACTGGTGATTTGAAAACATGATTTTTTGGGGGTCACAGTCCTCAGATGTGTCCCAGACAATAGGTGTAGAAATGATCTCCTGTCTGTATATAAGGTCAAATGAGAATTAGATTTTTTAAATTTATTTATCTTCTTTTTTTATTTGGTGAACTTATTTTTGTCTATAGGAGCTGCTACATTTTCTAGTGTCACTTTTGTCCAATTTGTTCAATTAATAAATAAAATTTTCCTGAAAACCTGCTTAAGAGGTCTTCCTGTTACATCATACTTGTGTAAACCTCAAATGTTCAGATGTGTTGGCTTAAAGGTTTTGTACCACGTTTTGGGAAACACTCTAGTGAAGCTTGTCCCTGATACCTGGAGAGCATGAGCTTACTTTTTAAAATGTTATCAGTTGTCAAAATGTGTGAGGATAAAAGATAAATGTACACACAATGAACCTTGTGACTCAGAGTGTGTCTTTCCCTATTTTACCACTAGAGAGCAACATAACTCTGAAATGTCTCAGCTGTGAAGTCACCACAGAGAAACAGCTGCCAGAGCATTTACACACCTCCAACATAACAAAGGGTTTCCTGACTTTCAACAGTTAAAGCAAGATTCTTACAAACAGCCTGTTTCCATATAAGATCAGACCATTATGGTTAAAGTGAAAATTAAACTCAACCGTGTTACTGAAGATTTAAGCACTTGCAAATTATCATCAAATAGATGCAAAAAAGTATTTAATTAAAACTCAGCAACAGATAAATAGCAAATTAGTTTTGGAAATGGTCACCCGCATAGACCTCCGCACTGTAAGTGATGGTCATGATATTTTGATGTCAGAAAGGAGGTTGGTAGTTAAAATTCTTAGAAAGGCTAACAGATTTATACAAATAAACATGCCTTGCCTTACATTAAAAAACCCACTGCTCTTACTGCACTAAACAAATGATGCTGAGAGGTGACAACAAACATGACAAGTATGCCTGTGTATGCGCAGATGGGCCCTCAACTAATCGAAGTAAAATAACTGATGCCCCGAGCCAAAAAATTCAGAACATCCATTATCCATTATAAATCCAGACGTTTGATCCTGGCAGCTGTCAAAATCACCCCACTGTGCTCCGGGAAAACACCGAATGCACATCATTGTGAATCAATGAATTTGGAGATATTTTTTTGGACTTTAAACTATCAAATGCGTATAACTATTACATTTGTTCCAAGAGTAAGTAGTCTGTCTGTATAGATTAGTGATAGTCTGTGGGCTGGGAGCCTTAACGCCTCAGGCGCAATATGATACTGGTGGTCTACTTTGGTCCCACCTTCCCACTCAACGGACGAAGACGCACAGCAAAATTAAAACGGCGACTGGTTTGTCCACTGCAGTCTCAACAGGACTGCCCAAAAAATGATGCCATGAAGACGATGGAGCTTGTTTTTCTGCTCATCTTCTTTTCTTTCACACATTCGGGTAAGATTAGCTTAAAAACTGTGTTTTTTAACATTAAGTTAGAAAAATTACTTGTTTGGTTTTAAGTGAGAGTGTAAAAGGCTTAGTATAATACAGTTCACTTTCACTTTCAAATTGGGCACTTTTACGCAGTTTAGTTCAAGCTTTACCTATATAATTTTTGATATGTCATCAATTATAAAGGGTTTAATCAATGGCTTTAGCGATGGTAAATAAATTATTTACAAATCCTTTATAGACGGGCGCGTAATCGTCGTGTAGGATGAGGGGGGTGGGTGAGGGTGGATTACGGTTGGGCTGGGCTGAACAAATTTACTAACCACCCACCCGCCCCCCTCCTCCTTTATAGAAAAAAATCAACTCATGTAGATCACACGTGAACTACGTCACATTAGAAATGTTGAGATGATACGTATTTTGGAAATGTTGATATAGGCCTATTACGTTTTGTTGAAATGTTGACATAATGCGTTTTGTTGACATTTTGATATGATACGTATTGTTGAAATGTTAATATGCTACGTATTTCACGTGTTGAAACGTAGATATTCAACGTTTCTGTGGTTTGCAGAAACGTACAATGCCGTACAATGTTTTACTCTGGCGACCAGGCTGGTACATAACTGTTAATTCAGCAAAATCCCGAATATATTCAGTGTCAGTGACGGCTGCAACCCAGTCGCCAGAAGAAAACGTTGGCAATGAACGTTTCTGTATGGTTTGGCTTAAAATAAAAATAAAAAATAAAATAAAAACGGCCGATGTCTCACTAAAAAAGCCGGTTTTCTCGCAAGAAAAACGGCTGCAAATGTCCTCACGTCTCGCTAAAAACACCCGAGGTTTCGAGGTGGTCTCGAACCGTGCTTTCCGCTGACTTCCAACTTGCTGCCAACAAACCAGCTTGGTCGCCAAAATAAAACGTTGGCGACTGAGTTGCAAAGAAAGAAGACGTTAGATAATGTGAGTCAGATATGACCTCTCTGTCCCTTTTGGTCGCTAGTGTCTTTCATGGTGGTTAAATGTTTCTCTGCAGCTATATAAATATATAAAATTTAAAATTAGACATTTATAATAAGCAATACGTATATATGCACGTCCTACAACTCCAATATACCACTGCCAATTAATTCTTGATTAAAATGGAGGAAACTAAGCAACGTCTTCCTGAAGGGAGAAATGTGAAGTTGGCATGCTTGTCTTTTGCCATGTTGTATCTTCAGGTAACGTAATAATGTTTTTAAACAGTTGTGTAACTTCTATTTCAGCATTCATATTTCTATTTTAAAATATAAATGTATAATATTCATAAACTGTACATTAACTGCAGAACTTAACATACCTCAGATTTTAATGTCTATTCACTGCCAGTTTTATTGTACTTTTAACAATTGAAACTTGTAAAACACAACTCTCAACATTAGAGGACATACAAAATATAAAATTTAAAATTAGACAAACAATACATAGCCTATATATATATATATATATATATATATATACACGTCCTACAACTCAAAGATACCACTGCCAATTAATTCTTGATTAAAGTGGAGAAAACTAACCAACATCTTCCAGAAGGAAGAAATGTGAAGTTGGCATCCTTCCATTAAAGAAAAATTAATTATCAGTCAGAGGCGTTCACTGTCATGTTACTGTGAAAGTATGAAAGGAAGTTCTGGAAAAGAAACTCTGAAGTGAACTCTGAAACCAGTCACACTCACAACCACAACAATACTGTAGAAAGTTAACAACAAGGAGAGTTACCTTGTTTGTCAGTGTCAAACGCAACAAATGCAGCGGGAGATTAAATATGACATAATTCATCTCAAAGAAAGAAGACGTTAGATAATGTGAGTCAGATATGACCTCTCTGTCCCTTTGGTCGCTAGTTTCTTTCATGGTGGTTAAATGTTTCTCTGCAGCTGTTGTGTGTGTTTATCTTCTTTGAAAATAGTAACGCCTGCACACTTACACTTACTTACTTCAATGCAGCAAACATTGAGATGTGAATGACTGTCATCTGAACATCAAGACGTCCTGTTATGGTTCAAAAAAAGTTACCTGACCGTCAGCTAGACGTCCCCTCTGGACGTCCCAGCAACATCAAAATATGTTGTTACCATCATCAACAGGCTATTTAACTATTCTGCTAAAGTTCATGTGTACAGTGTGCAATCTACAGCTTTATACATCATATATGTCCAGATTAACAACTTAATATGTTCAAAAATTGTCCAACCAACAATTTTGTCAGTTTGACCCAGACTTCTGTTATACATTTTAACAACGTGTCACTTTCAAGATAATCCTGATAATAAATGATATGAAACCAAACACATTTTAGTTAGTTAAAAGTTATTACAAGACATGCAATCATTTTTACAGAAACACAGTGAGCACCAAAATGAAACTGTATTCTTTAACAGTTAAATTGCCAGTCACTGGGAATAATCTTGTATGCCATCAACATACTTCAGAACCATCCACAAAATCCTGCCCATACCTGCCAGGAACTGCTCTACCTAAGCCTGATTCTGATTGTTTTTCTGTTGCATTTGTGTGTGTTTCAAACAAACATTGCTGTTAAAGAGCATTTATGCTAAGTCAATCTACGCTAAATATGTATTTAATAATGTATAATTAAAGGTTTAAAAAATAAATTCTTTGGATTGAACAGAAATGTAAAGTCTGTTGTGCTCATAGAATCATATATGAAACATTAATGAAAAACTATTCTTTAAAACTTTGTTTGTCCTACAGTGAAACACTCCTTGACATATTTTCTGACTGGATCATCTGGACTCCAAACCTTCCCAGAGTTTGTGGCTGTTTCAATGGTTGATGAAGTTCAGGCGGGTTACTGTGACAGCAACATCAAGAGAGCAGAATTCAAACATGACTGGATGGAAAAGCTTGTCGAAGATGATCCTCATCACTCAGAGTGGCACATTGGTTACTGTAATGCTTTTCATCTGGAACTAAAAGCTGAACTTGTCAATTTGAAGCAGCACTTTAACCAAACTGGAGGTACATATTTACCCTTTAATTTTTTGCTTCTTTGATGTTTTTTTGTGTGTTTAAGTCATTGTTTATTTATTTATTTGTGCATCTACATGAACAACAGTTCACTTGAATACACTAGTAGAATACATGTTAAGCAACTTTACATATCATACTCACAATACAAATAATTTATCTCATCCTATCTGCAAAACCATCCCCACCACTCCTCAACTGAAGGGCAAGAAATATGATATACTATTATTATATATATTGAACATATACAACATAATATACAGACATGCATATCTTTCCAACATCTAGAGGGGTATCTACACCCAAATCTATCTATAAATAAATGCACAGACATTCAAAGTTACTTTTTGCATGTGCATATGCACACCAGAAAGCCCATATACAGGCTCAAGTCCACAACATCTACTGAAGCATGTGTGATTTCCTACTAGAAGGTCTTGGAATGAGGAAACAAAAATAATTGATTTTTGTCTAAAAGTATCAAGTAGCAGAACATATGTGTACCAACACACACACACACACTCAAAGTGACTTCTCTCCTACCTCCTCTTCATCTATCAACATTGTTGATAGATGGAATTGTACTGCTGTGCTGCACTAATGCAGTGTTTCCATCATGGTAAATAACAGATATTATATAAGCAATAATGCACAATGACAAAATAAGAAGATAAAAGTGGAGGTAATGACCAGTGTTTTCTGTATCAGGAAACTATGGAGTATATTATGGCTCTTATACCTTTACCACCAAGTTAGTTTATGTGTTTAAATTGTCGCACAAAGAACTTTGTCAAGATCTGTTGTCAGTTTAACACACAATTAGGTTTGTTTCTCGGACTAACAGAACATACTGAACAATTCATCTTTGTACAAAGCCCCAATATCCCTTGACTTAATTTAAATATTCTTCAAAAACCATGGCTGCATATTATTAAACTAATGTTAGCAATTATAATATCCATGAGTAGTAACACATGCTATTGAGTCTAGTGACTAATCCTGAATAAAACTCTCCGTCAGTGGAATCTTCTGGAGCAGCTTCAGGATAGTAATGTTCAGTCCAGGATCAGGTTTAATCCATGTGTGTTAGTCAGGACTCCATCTCAATGTGTGTGTGTGTGTGTGTGTGTGTGTGTGTGTGTGTGTTCCTGCAACTAACATGAAGTCACAACACCTTCAACAGTGTAGATAAAGTGTGTGCTGGTCTCAGTGGAGGCAGTGTGTCTCTGTGGTAAAGACAGGAAATGGACTCTGTTTCCCAGCAGTCTCTGCCTCTCTGTCTCTCTCTGAGTGGTCCACACTGTCCAGATGATGATTGGCTGTGAGTGGTTTCCATCCAGCCAATAACAGCTGAAGGTGTAGATCTTCTGTTTTGGTGTGTGTGGATCAGTGTGTCTCTGTGGTGAAGATGTGATATCAATGTCTGTGTCTCTGTCTCTCTCTCAGGTGTCCACATTTTACAGTACATGGCTGGCTGTGAATGGGATGATGAGACTGAAGAGGTTACTGGTTTTTATCAGATTGGTTACGATGGAGAAGACTTCTTAGTATTTGATCTGAAGACACTGACATGGGTCGCTTCAAAACCACAAGCTGTCATCATAGAACACGAGTGGAATGGTGACAAAGCTAGATCAGACATATTCTTCACCAATACTTGTCCCCAGTGGCTGAAGACGTATTTGGACTATGAGAAGAACTCTCTGATGAGAACAGGTAGAATCACATGATGTGATGTAGTTCCATGGACACAATGATATTTATATGCTCTTCTGTTGATATTGTGCAGTAACACGATTGAAATGAGCCAAAATGGTGTTTGGTTTCTGTCTTTCTCTCTACCATTCCTTGTCTGTCTTTCTCTCTCTCTCCAGAGCTTCCCTCAGTGTCTCTCCTCCAGAAGACTCCCTCCTCTCCAGTCAGCTGCCACGCTACAGGTTTCTACCCTCACAGAGCCGAGATGTTCTGGAGGAAAGATGGAGAGGAGTTTCATGAGGACGTGGAATGTGAAGAGATCCTCCCCAACCATGATGGATCCTTCCAGATGAGTGTTGACTTGGACCTTTCATCAGTCACACCTGAAGACTGGAGGAGGTACGAATGTGTGTTTCATCTCTCTGGTGTGAAGGACGACATCGTCACCAAACTGGACAAAGCAGTGATCAGAACCAACTGGGGTAAGACTGGAATACTGACTTTACAATGTTCATTTAATGTATACATGTAATTTGCCATGAACATTTAGAAGATGTTAAACTTGAGCTCTGATTTTACAATTTGAATGACTTTGAAACAATCTTGACTTTCTGGAGCTGAATGTTAGTTAAGTCCAGGGTTAACAAACAAAACTGCTGTTCTGTTCATTAAAATAAATATTGTTTCTTACTTGTTACATTATGCACATGACCTACTTAAATACCTTAAATGGATGCAACAAAAAACAGTTCAAATCTAGTGGTGTGCCAGCAAATGATTAGGAGCACAGGTCTGTCACAAATCTAACCAAATTAAACATAAAACATAATTTCAGAAAAAAAGAAACACAACATGCCAAATGTTAGACCACATTTTTACTTTACTTGTATTTTATTTATTACACTGTCATGGGATTACTCACAAGACAATCTACTGTTTGTATGTGAAAATAAGATTTATTAAACAGTAAGAACAAACTAGAACTGTTGCTGATCTGAGGAAACATGTGACCATGCAGGAGAGAGCAAGAGCTTTCAGGGAGGACAGGATGATCAACTCAAAGATGACAGGATGAAAAACATAAAGAACAAAGCTTTAGTATTACAATAACAAAAACACAAAAGGTGTAATACAACAAAGACAGGGAACAGGTACAACATAGACACAGGATTGACACACAGAGGTCTGAAGCACTAAGGTGGTTTTCACCTGCAGATGGTCATTGTATGAATTATTGTGATGCCAAATTAAACCATCACATCAACATGTCCAGTAACATTAATTTCACCTAAAAAGAGATATCATCTGCTTTTGGCAGTATAATTGAGCTGCCGTACTCATATTTACAACTCTGCACATCCTGGACAATAATAAGTTTCCTCAGTAGAAAACTCTCACAGGATTCCCAAACTGTCTGTGTGTCACGACGGGGAAAGTCCTGTGTTTTAAGGGGATGACAATAAGAAACGTGATCATCAATAATGATGTATGATTATCATACATTATTATAGGTGAAAATACCAAAAATGCATTGGCATACCCTTGATGCACTGTGAATGTTTTGTTTTGGTTCCAGTTTCTCCCTCAGAGTTCCCTGCTGGTCCTGTTATTGCAGGTGTTGTAGGACTGCTGCTGCTCCTGGCAGTCTGCATCACTGGAGTCTTCATCTGGAGAAGAAGAGATAATGGTGAGAGACAAACATACTTTTACTCATCATCAAGCCATTTTAACAACAAATAACAGTGTAACCTGGCTGATGTTCAGTAACGTGACCTCCTACTAAAGAGTTACTCTCTTACCTTTCAAAATAAAAGCAGAAATCAGTGGAATTAATACAATGTTTCTATAAAACATTTATTAGTGTTTTCTTTGTTTGCTTTCATAAATTCTGACATTTTACATTTTGAAATATTGTAATCTCTCATCTGTATTTCAGGATTCAGGCCTACAAACTCTGAGTATTGTGTCAGTTTTTCTCTCTGTCTCTATGCAGTTTATAGCTTAAATTACTGACACCTTGCTTTTCTTTTATAGCTTCAGACTCGTCATCCTCTGATCCATCTTCAGTCAAAGATTCAGCTCTTAACTGATCACAGTGAGTATTTCATCATGTCATCAACACTGTGCAGATACTGTATGAAGAATCTCTCTGTTGCTCCTCCTGAAACTAGCTACAGTATACTGATATAATACTCTCATAAATATACTGAGAGTCTGTCTTTGTTAAAAAGACTGATTTGGCAGAATTTTTCGGTCAAGTTTATATTTTGGACTAAAATCAAACATACATATAATATGACCACTAATAAGTCCAGGTTCCTTTTTATTTGTAACTTTGTGAATTCATAGATCAGATTTATGAGTTTCAGGTCGTCAGTGGATGCAGTGAAGAATGATATCTGTGAAGATTATCTGAGAGCTGATAGAAGCATTAATGTTGATGTGAATCCTCCACTGCAGGAGTAACAACATCTGGAGAGAACTGATGCTGCTGTCCAGCTGTTTCCTCAAACCTTTGGTGGAGATGAATCACTGCAGCAGCTACCAGACACCAAAGAGCCACAACGTTACTCCAGTGGGTCATCTTTTGTCTTCAGATATCAAATTCATATCAGTTAGTCATGTGATGTACTGTCCTTGATGATGATTAGCATAGTCAACTTATGGGAGACATGATGATACTCAGCACTTTAACCTCTGCTTCTAACGCGAGTCAAACCTAAAACTTTAAATATTCAACTACTCATGCTTTCACTAACAATTAGTTTGACAGTTTCATTTCAGAAACACTAATGAAGATTCTGCTGTAGACGACGGTTGAAAAACACAATTTTTGTTCCTCCGTTTGTTTAATTGTGGGGGTGGCTAGGAGGTCCACTAATTGGAAAATCAGCGTCTCATCTCCCGGCTCCTCCAGTCTGCATGTCGATGTGTCCTTTGGCAAGATACTTAACATCAAATTGCTCCTAACACTTTTTAGAGCTTATATTTGTATCTTATACATTTGTCATCTTCACATGTCCTGTATTTGTCATGTGGCTGATAAAAGTTGATGTCATTGTAAGGTTTTTGTTAATGCTCAGATTATTGGTGTTGGAGGATTAATTAAGGTTCCTCTGACACCTAATTAATCTGACAGATGTACTTTATTGCAAAAATGGCTAAATTGATTATACATACACACAAACACGCACACATACACATACCACATATTTTGGTTTGTTGATGAAGAAGTATACTGATCATTGTGACTCAGAGTGTGTCTTTCCCTAATGTCTTAGCTGTGAGGTCACCACAGAGAAACAGCTGCCAGAGTGTTTCAACACCAACATAACAAAGAGTTTTCAACTCTTGTTTTCAACAAAGCAAGATAATTACAAACAGCCTTTTTCCATGAAAGATCAGAACAATACAGTTAAAGTGAAAATGAAACTGTAGGACTAAATAACTTTCCCACTGTGTTATATTTTCAACAGATCTACAGATGGAGACAGTTAAAATTTCTGGACAGGCTAATAGATTTATATTGTCTTATTTCACTAATATGACTGTTGTGTTGATGTCAGCAGAAACTGTCATTCACGTTGTTCAGAAACTTTTAATGCAGTTGTTGCATCTGTCAGTGAAAACAAACATCTCAGAAAGTCTTGGACTTCACCACTTCCTCTTGAAGTCCCTACAGTCAGGTTAATGATATAAAGTTTAACTCAGCTCAGATGTCAAATGAAGATGAGAAATATTACAAAATGTGAAACACACATAAAATGTGCAAATGGATTTACGTAACATATTACCTAAATAAGTTTGGTAAATTGGATCAATAAAGACATTCACCACAAAAACATCAAAACTACCTAGTGTGAGATGGAGAACATGTCTGGACCAGACAACCTACACCAAACACAGACTAACTGAAGGCTTTTCAGTATAAAAACAGAGGCGTCAAGACAAAAACTCACTGACAGAGACAGACAGACATATGTTAACATTACTGCAGAAAACTACAACCCCATAATTATGACACATAAAACATAACTACATAAAAATGATCTTCATAAAAACATGTTTTTTGTGTGTGTTGGTGTTAGTTGTTAGTGATACACCAGTGTGATACACTGGATCAATATCTGCACTGATATTGATCTTATTCAATGCAATGCAACACAATTTTATAAACCTTCTGGAACAGTATAATTAAGATTTGTCTGAAAAGTGTAAAGAGTGTCAGTTTTGAACATCTCAACATGTAGTGAAGTTATGTGTAGCTACAGCCTCATGTTATCATACAGAAGAATAGAAGAATGAACCTACTCAGTGAGGTTTCCAGATGTTTAACTGAAATACAGATAGAAGTACTGGTAGTGGATCAGCACTCTGTATCAGCCAATATCCTGAGTTTAGGTATCAGAAATGGCATCAGGAGATTAAAAGTAGGATTATTCCATCAATAGTTATATAAATCACTTGTACCCAAGATCAACACACAAAGAGACAGAACCTGTACAGAGTACCTGGAGGAATGAAAAAAAAGATTGCTCTGATAAATAGTTTTAATTTATACTAAACTTGAATATGTCTCTGTATGTCTCTGTCCTCTGTTTACAAAATGTTACCAAATCATGAATATTTCACCTATTTTGTTGGTAATGTGACTGTGACTCTGCTTTGCTTGCTGCTGCTGTGCTCTGTTTGCAGGGGCGGAAACCTGAGGGCAGGCTGATTAACATGATGGGACACACCTGGGCCAGATGTGCCTCATGTATATATATAAGCTGGAGAAGCTGCCAGTTCAGTCTCTCTCTTCACTCCTGCATAGTTGTTTTTCCTTTGTTCCACCCTACAACACCGGTACAGCATACACTCACCCATCCACTCCCTACATCACTGATCTTACAGATTCACCCCACCAATGTGTTACTTTGGTTTGTTTTGATTACTTTGTTTTAAATAAAATTACTTTTTTAAATATGGAATACCTGTTTGACTTCCCTTTTTTGCCACAGTCCAGAGCTGTGACTACACTTTGTGTATTTTAAGTGTGTGTACAGATAGTTTGGTTTTTTATTTGTTGAGGCTTCATGATGAATACCTGAGGTGCAACTCATAAAAAAGCAAAGATTATAGAAAAGTTTAAAAAAATAAATACAAAATTTGTATATTTTGAATGTGCAGATAATTTTGTGTGTATGTGATTAACACGCAACGTTTTCTCTCTTTTATTCTCAGCATATCCATACAATGTTCTTCAAAATATTTGTATATAAATTTATCTCATGTAAATGTTGCAGCCTGGTTGCCAGAATAAAACGGTGGCATTGTACGTTTCTGCAAACCACAGAAACGTTGAATATCTACGTTTCAACACGTGAAACACGTAGCATGTTAACATTTCAACAAAACGTATCATATCAAAATATCAGCTGACTTTCCTATCAGGAGGAGGAGGGGTCGGTGGATGGATAGTAAGTTTCCTCGACCATCTCGAAACCAATGCCCATTTCCCGTTTCAACCGACAAAGCTGGGTGTTTTTAATGAGACGTCAGGACAATTGCAGCCGTTTTTATTTTATTTTTTATTTTATTTTAAGCCAAACCATGATCTTTTCCTAACCCCAACCAAGTGGTCTTTGTGCCTAAATCTTACCAGACTTTAACCACAGCGCTGTCACATCATAAAACATCATTATTCAACGGATAGAAATGTTAATATGCTAAATATTACACGTGTTGAAATATAAATAAATATAAATATAAATAAATATAAATAGATAAATAAATAAATATTCAACGTTTCTGTGGTTGGGTTGTACAGTGTAGATTAGTGATAGTCAGTGGGCTGGAAGCTTTCACGCGTCAGGCGCAATATGATACTAGTGGCCTAGTTTGGTCCCTCCTTTCCACACAACACACGAAGACGCACAACAACATTAAAACGACTGTTTGTGTACTGCAGTGGTCACTCGGCTCCCAAAAAAGTCATGCCGTGAAGACGATGGAGCTTGTTTTTCTGCTCATCTTCTTTCCTTTCACACTTTCAGGTGAGATTAATTTTAAAAAATGTAAAAGGCTTAGCAATTACACACAATTCACTTTCACTTTCATATTGGGCACCTTTACGCTGTTTAGATCAAGCTTTACATGTACCATTTTTGATAAGTTGTCCATTATAAAAGGTTCAATCAATGGCTTTAGCAAGGGACAGGCGCGTAATCGCCGCGGAGGAGGAGGAGGAAGGGGGGGGGGGGGGGGCGCAGTACATAACAGGACGTATACCTCCCATGGGTGCGCACACATCGTTCTGTTGAACACAAACAACCAGTCCAAAGTTTAAACACACCTTCCCATTCTGACTACTACTGTCTTTTGCTTCTTTTATTTATTTCTAGTAGCTATTACATAACCTGTTGAGATGTCAATACAGCTATTAATGAGATAAATTCAGGGCTGAAAGATTTTAACTTAATCTATAATGATGTTCAGGTGTCACTGAAACTGAATAGATCCGGGATTTTGCAGAAATGACAGTTTCTGTACAGTACTGATGTTCTGGGCGTTGTTAAAATCTGGCTGTGTGTCAGATTATTTCCTTTGACTTTATTAAATAATGGCATTGATTGAAATGAACTGAAAGATAAAAGATAACACTGTAACAGATTGTTTTAAAATGTGTACTCATACTGTAGACTCAGATTAGTGATACTGTAATGCAGTGTAATATAATATAATCTAGGTATGATCAAGTATGTTCTCATATAATGTAGCATCTCCTATAGTAGGACTAAATGTACAGCTATTAGCTATATTGTGTTTAAGATATTTACCTCTTTATTTAGAGGAAATATCTCTATTTTTGAATTCATCAGAAACTATTTTGTAATTATGAGGTCTTTATCTTGTAATCATCACTGACCTAGGCCTGATTTAGTTGGCTTTTGTTCCCTCTTGGTTTGAGGTTTTTGATACTGATGTCACTGAACATTATTCACCAAAGTCACCATTCTGAAATTATTTAATCAGATTTTTATGGTGTTTTGCTTTTTCCACCAGACTGACTAAACACAGATCAGGTTTCTGGGCTCATATCACAGCAGCTTCCTACTGTACTAATAATTCATATTAATTATTATGATTATACACAGATTTTTTTAAAAATGTGATCAATAACATTAGATAATATCTAATGTATAATATATAATCTGGTGGCTCTGTTATGCTGTGGGGGGAATTTTGCTGGCATGGTTTGGGTCCAATTGTCCACTTAGAAGGAAGGGTCACTGCAAATCAATACAAAGTTGTTTTGAGTGATCACCTTGATCCTATGATGAAACATTTCTATCCTGATGAGAGTGGTCTCTTTCAGGATGAAAATGCCCAAATCCACAGAGTACGAGGGGTCACTCAATGGTTTGATGAGTATGAAAATGATGTTAATCATATGCTATGGCCTTCACAGTCACCGGATCTAAAACCCAATCGAACACCTATGGGAGATTTTGGACTGACGTGTTAGACAGCGTTCTCCACCACCATCATCAAAACACCAAATGAGGGAATATCTTTATGTCTAACATTGGTCATCCCTCCAGAAGAGTTGCAGAGACTTTTAGAAGTAATGCTAAGGCTGAGGAACACCATTCTTCAAAAAGATATTCCCTCATTTGGTGCCTGTACCGGTTATTCCTTTAATTTGTCCCCCGTTTGTATATGTAATCATTACTAACCTTATATTAAATGATGATCAGTTAGGTTAATAAAGCTGTCTTAATCATTATGGCAAATGTGTTGACAAAAAATTGCCTATTAACATATCCAGCATTCATTTGTGTTTTGAGTTGTGTTTTTGGCTGCCTGGCCAATGGAAGGTCAATATTCACTCTCCTTTTAGCTTTTGTTTACTCTCAATATTCCAAGTATAATATCTGGCTCTTAGGTTGGTAGATGTTCTACTTTCATCACCAGCTCATCACTAACTTTGTGTGTCTGAGGTTTCATGCTGGGCAAAATATTGAATGTAATTAAATGTCATTATCACAAGTATAGATAAATGCATGATTAGAAAAAAATGAACTTAAAAACTCTTTAAAACTTCTTTCTCTTACAGTGAAACACTCGCTGAAGTTTTTCTTCACAACGTCCTCTGGAGTCAAAAACTTCCCAGATTTTGTGGTTGTTGCATTGGTTGATGAAGTTCCAGCGGGTTACTGTGACAGCATCAGTAAGACAGCAGAAGTCAAACAGGACTGGGCGAAGAAACTTATGGAAGATGATCCACTACATTTGGAGTGGTACACGAATAGGTGTTTATTAAACAAATATGACTACAGGGTTGAGATCAACATTCTGAAGCAGCAACTGAACCAAACTGAAGGTAAGTAAAAGTGCTGTAAACATGTAAAGTTGTGTTTTTTGTTGAACAGCAAACAGATATATTTCAATAATAAACAAACATATTTACATGTTGAAAAACATACACAGTTTGCTAAATGTGCATATATACTTTCCTTATACCCCTCCTTCTATTACCAGCCATGTAATGTGAGGGATTCTTTCAAAGTGTGTGGTCAATATTAAAATTGTATATATCTTCCCTGGTAGCTGTTCTGGATGCACTGAAAAACTGAGGAACAGGGTCCTACATTTGAATCCTGCCCTTTGTGTGTGTGTGTGTGTGTGTGTGTGTGTGTGTGTGTGTGTGTGTATGTGTTTGTGTTTGGTCCTTGTCATGTTTGGTTTCATCAGAATGATTCAGGTCAGGTAAGTTTTAGTTGGAAAGTTTACTTCGCCCCTTGATGTCAGTTTGTGTATTTCTGTGTGTTGGCCTTGCAATGAAGAGGTGACTCTTCCACATGTTCCTTGACATTTTCTAAAATGCAGCCTCACATAGGCTCCAGCCACCTGTAACCCTCTGTGGGATCTCACTCTGCTCTCTGTCTCTCTCTCAGGTGTCCACATCTTCCAGAGGATGAACAGCTGTGAATGGGATGATGAGACTGGAGAGGTTAATAGTTTTGTTCAGTTTGGTTATGATGGAGAAGACTTCTTAGCATTTGACCTGAAGACACTGACATGGATCGCTCCAAAACCACAAGCTTTCATCACCAAACACAAGTGGGACAGAGAGAGAGCAAGGAATGAAAGGTGGAAAAACTACCTCACCCAGCAGTGCCCTGAGTCACTGAAGAGATATTTGGACCTTGGGAAGAGCTCTCTACTGAGAACAGGTAGAATCACATGATCTGATGTAGTTTCATGGACACAATATTAAAATCCCTCTTCTCTTTCTAACATCTATCCCTCATCCCCTGGCCCCTCCCCTTTGTCTCTCCAGACCTTCCATCAGTGTCTCTCCTCCAGAAGACTCCCTCCTCTCCAGTCAGCTGCCACGCTACAGGTTTCTACCCTCACAGAGCCGAGATGTTCTGGAGGAAAGATGGAGAGGAGCTTCATGAGGACGTGGAACACGGAGAGATCCTCCCCAACCATGATGGATCCTTCCAGATGAGTGTTGACCTGAACCTTTCATCAGTCACACCTGAAGACTGGAGGAGGTACGAATGTGTGTTTCATCTCTCTGGTGTGAAGGACGACATCGTCACCAAACTGGACAAAAAAGTGATCAGAACCAACTGGGGTAAGACTGGAATACTGACTTTACAATGTTTATTTAATGTATACATGTAATTTGCCATGAACATTTAGAAGATGTTAAACCTGAGCTCTGATTTTACAATTTGAATGAGTTTGAAACAATCTTGACTTTGGAGCTGAAGGTTAGTTAAGTCCAGGGTTAACAAACAAAACTGCTGTTCTGCTCATTCAAATAAATATTGTTTCTTACTTGTTACATTATGCACATGACCTACTTAAATTCCTTAAGTGGATGCAATAAAAGGCAGTTCAAATTAGTGGTGTGCCAGCACACGATTAGGAGCAAAGGTCTGTCACAAATCTAACCAAATTAAACATGAAGAATAATTTCAGAAAAAAGAAATACAACATGCAAAATGCTAGACCACATTTTTTAGTTTACTTGTATTTTATGTATTGCACTGTCATGGGATTACTCACAAGACAATCTACCGTTTGTATGTGAAAATTAGATTTATCAAACGGTAAGAACAAAATGGAACTGTTGTTTCTCCCTCAGAGTTCCCTGCTGGTCCTGTTATTGGAGGTGTTGTAGGACTGCTGCTGCTCCCGGCAGTCTGCATCACTGGAGTCTTCATCTGGAGAAGGAAAAATAGTGGTGAGGGACAAACATACTTTTACTCATCATCAAGTCATTTTAACAACAAACAGTGTAACCTGGCTGATGTTCAGTAACTTGATTTCCAACTGAAGTTACTCTTGCCTTTCAAAATAAAAGCAGAAATCAGTGGAATTAATACAATGTTTCTATAAAACATTTATTAGTGTTTTCTTTGTTTGCTTTCATAAATTCTGACATTTTACACTTTGAAATATTGTAATCTCTCGTCTGTATTTCAGGATTCAGGCCTGCAAACTGTGAGTATTCTGTCAGTTTCTCTCTCTCTATGCAGTTTATAGTTTAAATTACTGACACTTTGTTTTTCTTTTATAGCTTCAGACTCGTCATCCTCTGATCCATCTTCAGTCAAAGATGCAGCTCTTAACTGATCACAGTGAGTATTTCATCATGTCATCAACACTGTGCAGATACTGTATGAAGAATCTCTCTGTTGCTCCTCCTGAAACTAGCAACAGTATACTGATATAATACTCTCATAAATATGTTGAAAGTCTGTCTTTGTTAAAAAGACTGATTTGGCAGAATTTCTTAGTTAAGTTTATATTTTGGACTGAAATCAAACATACATATAATAAGTCCAGGTTCCTTTCTATTTGTAACTCTGTGAATTCATAGATCAGATTTATGAGTTTCAGGTCGTCAGTGGATGCAGTGAAGAATGATATCTGTGAAGATTATCTGAGAGCTGATAGAAGCATTAATGTTGATGTGAATCCTCCACTGCAGGAGTAACAACATCTGGAGAGAACTGATGCTGCTGTCCAGCTGTTTCCTCAAACCTTTGGTGGAGATGAATCACTGCAGCAGCTACCAGACACCAAAGAGCCACAACGTTACTCCAGTGGGGCATCTTTTGTCTTCAGATATCAAATTCATATCAGTTAGTCATGTGATGTACTGTCTTTGATGATGATAAGCATTAAGTCAAGTTATGGGAGACATGATGATACTCAGCACTTTAACCTCTGCTCCTAACGCGAGTCAAACCTAAAACTTTAAATATTCAACTACCCATGCTTTCACTCACAATTAGTTTGACAGTTGCGTTTCAGAAACATGAATGAAGATTCTGCACTAGACGACAGTTGAGAAAACACAATTTTTTTTCCGCTGTTTGTTTAATTGTGGGAGCGGTTGTGGCTCAGGAGGTAGAGCAGGTCGTCCACTAATTGGAAAATCAGTGGTTCCTGATGTGTATGAATGATTCGATTTCCTCTGATGGGCAGGTTGGGACCTTGCATAGTAGCCCCTGTACCATTCAGTGTATGAATGTGTGTGAATGTCATTCGTAGTGTAAAAGTGCTTTGAGTGGTCAGAAGACTAGAAAGGTGCTATACAAGTACAGTTCATTTACCATTCCCATGGTTTAAACACTGCATACCAACTTCTCCCACTTTAAAGTATAAATATCTGTGACTTATGTCTTAGTCTTAAGACACACATCGCTCCTCCACTCCAAGTAACAGCTGTTACTCTTTTTACACATAAATTTATAAATGTTTCCACAGTTTCACACAACATAAATACATTTTTGAATATTTAAATACTGAAACTTGCATATTAAAGCACGAACACTTCTTAGAGCTTATATTTGTATCTTATACATTTGTCATCTTCACATGTCCTGTATTTGTCGTGCGGCTGATAAATGTTGATGTCATTGTGAGGTTTTTGTTAATGCTCAGATTATTGGTGTTGGAGGATTAATTAAGGTTCCTCTGACACCTAATTAATCTGACAGATGTACTTTATTGCAAAAATGGCTAAATTGATTTTATATATATGAACTTTTACATATAAATGAACATCTGTTACTTTCCAGCCTTTGCCAACAAGTTCACACAATGCTGACTGAGCATTGTCACCGCCAAATAAATCTCTCTGTATTTTACAGTCAACAGAGTTTTTAAATCTCATGTCAGGCGCAACATTCCCACTCTGGCCGTTTTAATCGTTTGGCTCTTCCAGAGGTTGTGATGCTCGAAACAATTTATTCACCGTTTTACAACTGCAACACTAGGTTACGGCCAGTGGTGTACTGGCATACTGGGACTGTGGACCATTAAAACATATCCGTTTTTACCGGCCCTCTCTGTGTGCCTGTCATCCAGGTTTCACATGAGAGTGTGCTGCATGTCTGTGTCAGGCAGTCACAGCCAAGTGCCTCCCTTTACTCTCACTGCCACAAGGGGGAGTCAGAAGTCCCGCACTCAAGTTTTAATGATTCATTGTAAATTGTTAATCAGTCATCTTTTCGCTGGTGAAATGTAAAACATGATTGTTAGGGGGGGGTCACAGTCCTCCGATGTGTCACATACAGAAGGTGACATAAGGTCAAATGTAAATTAGAATTTTTTTTTTTATTTGTTTATGTTTTTTACTTGGTGAACTTAATTTTATCTAAAAGGTTTGCTACATTTTCTTGTGTCATTTTTGTTCAATTTGTTCAGTTATTAAATAAAAACCTGAAAACCTGCTTAAGCTTCATCCTACCAACATATTTAACATACAAGGACTACCGACTGGTAGAATAAACTGCTGTAAGAAACAACCATCATAGCAAAATGTTTACTTATTTCTTCTCAAAAAAGATTAGTTACACATGTAAGTAATGTCATCTGGAAAAAAAACAGATTATTATTATGTTAGGAAAGTTACAGTTGATTTGCATACTGTGTAAAATGAAAATTTAGGGTCATCAGCACATGAAGAAATCTGCGTCTGCTGCATCTGTGTGATACTTTAAATTAAGACCCATGACAAACATGAACTCAATAAATATTTCCATTTATTAAAACTGCATAGGTGGAAATGAGTGCTTTTGACTGATAGCTGAAAGGTTTTGTACCAAGTTTTGGGAAATACTTTAGTGAAGCTTGTCCCTGATACCTGGAAATCATGAGCTTACTTTTTGAAATGTTATCAGTTGTCAAAATGTGTGAGGATAAAAGAAACAGTTTACACTACTACAAAAATACATACCTACCACAAATATTGATTGGTTTATGGAGTACACTGAACTTTGTGACTGAGAGTGTGTCTTTCCCTATATCACCACTAGAGAGCAACATAACTCTGAAATGTCTCAGCTGTGAGGTCAACACAGAGAAACAGCTGCCAGAGCATTTCCACACCTCCAACATAAGAAAGAGTTTCCTGATATAAAGTTTTCAACAGTTAAAGCAAGATTCTTACAAACAGCCTGTTTCCATGAAAGATCAGACCAATACAGTTAAAGTGAAAACTAAAATTAAAATGTAGGACTAAATAACTTTCCCACTGTGTTACTGAAGATTTAAGCACTTGCAAATTATCATCAGACAAATTTTTAAAAAATCTTTATTTTCAACAGATCAGCAGTAGGAGACAGTTAAAATTTCTGGACAGGCTAACAGATTAATATTGTCTCATTTCACTAATATCAGTGTTGTGTTGATGTCAGCAGAAACTGTCATTCATGTCGCTCAGAAACTTTTAATGCAGTTGTTGCATCTGTCAGTGAAAACAAACATCTCAGACAGTCTTGGACTTCACCACTTCCTCTTGAAGTCCCCACAGTCAGGTTAATGATATAAAGTTTAACTCAGCTCAGATGTCAAATGGAAATGGGAAATCATTCATATTACAAAATGTGAAACACACATAAAATGTGCTAATGGTAGGGAGAGAAAAAAAACAAACAAAAAAAACAAAAAACAAAAAAAACAAACAAAAAACCCATACTTCTATGCACTCAATGCACTCTAATCATCGCCTTGTTGCACTGCCTGTTGGCATCTACGTCCTGTCAGGCCCAAACTTAAGCTTTATGGCACTTACTGGTGTTGTTGTCTCCTGACTAGATCCCTGCTTGTGTTGTATCAGTCTCATATGTACGTCGCTTTGGATAAAAGTGTCTGCTAAATGAAAAATGTAAATTTAAATGTAAATGTAAATGGATTTACGTAACATATTACCTAAATAAGTTTGGTAAATTGGATCAATAAAGACATTCACCACAAAAACATCAAAACTACCTAGTGTGACATGGAGAACATGTCTGGATCAGACAACCTACACCAAACACAGACTAACTGAAGGCTTTTCAGTATAAAAACAGAGGCGTCAAGACAAAAACTTACTGACAGAGACAGACAGACATATGATTACATTACTGCAGAAAACTACAACCCCATGATTGTGACACATAAAACATAACTACATAAAAATGATCTTCATAAAAACATGTTTTTTGTGTGTGTTGGTGTTAGTTGTTAGTGATACACCAGTGTGATACACTGGATCAATATCTGCACTGATATTGATCTTATTCAATGCAATGGAACACAATTTTATAAACCTTCTGGAACAGTATAATTAAGATTTGTCTGAAAAGTGTAAAGAGTGTCAGTTTTGAACATCTCAACATGTAGTGAAGTTATGTGTAGCTACAGCCTCATGTTATCATACAGAAGAATAGAAGAATGAACCTACTCAGTGAGGTTTCCAGATGTTTAACTGGAATACAGATAGAAGTACTGGTAGTGGATCAGCAGTCTGTATCAGCCAATATCCTGAGTTTAGGTATCAGAAATGGCATCAGGAGATTAAAAGTAGGATTACTCCATCAATAGTTATATAAATCACTTGCACCCAAGATCAACACACAAAGAGACAGAACCTGTACAGAGTACCTGGAGGAATGAAAAAAACAGATTGCTCTGATAAATAGATTTAATTTATACTAAACTTGAATATGTCTCTGTATGTCTCTGTCCTCTGTTTACAAAATGTTACCAAATCATGAATATTTCACCTATTTTGTTGGTAATGTGACGGCTCCTCTGCTTTGCTTGCTGCTGCTGTGCTCTGTTTGCAGGGGCGGAAACCTGAGGGCAGGCTGATTAGCATGATGGGACACACCTGGGCCAGATGTGCCTCATGTATATATATAAGCTGGAGAAGCTGCCAGTTCAGTCTCTCTCTTCACTCCTGCATAGTTGTTTTTCCTTTGTTCCACCCTACAACACCCGTACAGCATACACTCACCCATCCACTCCCTACATCACTGATCTTACAGATTCACCCCACCAATTTGTTACTTTGGTTTGTTTTGATTATTTTGTTTTAAATAAAATTACTTTTTTAAATATGGAATACCTGTTTGACTTCCCTTTTTTGCCACAGTCCAGAGCTGTGACTAATCTTTGTGTATTTTAAGTGTGTGTACAGATAGTTCGGTTTTTTATTTGTTGAGGCTTCATGATGAATACCTGAGGTGCAACTCATAAAAAAGCAAAGATTAAAAATAAATACAAAATTTGTATATTTTGAATGTGCAGATAATTTTGTGTGTATGTGATTAACATGCAACGTTTTCTCTCTTTTATTCTCAGCACATCCATACAATGTTCTTCAAAATATTTGTATATAAATTTTTCTCATGTAAATGTTGCAGCCTGGTTGCCAGAATAAAACGTTGGGATTGTACGTTTCTGCAAACCACAGAAACGTTGAATATCTACGTTTCAACACGTGAAACACGTAGCATGTTAACATTTCAACAAAACGTATCATATCAAAATATCAGCTGACTTTCCTATCAGGAGGAGGAGGGGTCGGTGGATGGATAGTAAGTTTCCTCGACCATCTCGAAACCAATGCCCATTTCCCTTTTCAACCGACAAAGCTGGGTGTTTTTAGTGAGACATCGGGACATTATTTTAAGCCAAACCATGATCTTTTCCTAACCCCAAACAAGTGGTCTTTGTGCCTAAATCTTACCAGACTTTAACCACAGCGCTGTCACACCATAAAACATCATTATTCAACGGATAGAAATGTTAATATGATACGTTCTGTAGAAATGTTGATATGATACGTTTTGTTGAAATGTTAATATGTTAAATATTACACGTGTTGAAACGTATATATTCAACGTTTCTGTGGTTGGGTTGCACAGTATAGATTAGTGATAGTCAGTGGGCTGGAAGCTTTCACGCGTCAGGCGCAATATGATACTAGTGGCCTAGTTTGGTCCCTCCTTTCCACACAACACACGAAGACGCACAACAACATTAACACGACTGGTTTGTCTACTGCAGTGGTCACTCGGCTCCCAAAAAAGTCATGCCGTGAAGACGATGGAGCTTGTTTTTCTGCTGATCTTCTTTCCTTTCACACTTTCAGGTGAGATTAATTTTAAAAAATGTAAAAGGCTTAGCAATTACACACTATTCACTTTCACTTTCATGAAAGGAGGAGGAGGAGGAAGGGGGGGGAGAAAGTGACGTGTTAGACAGCGTTCTCCACCACCATCATCAAAACACCAAATGAGGGAATATCTTTATGTCTAACATTGGTCATCCCTCCAGAAGAGTTGCAGAGACTTTTAGAAGTAATGCTAAGGCTGAGGAACACCATTCTTCAAAAAGATATTCCCTCATTTGGTGCCTGTACCGGTTATTCCTTTAATTTGTCCCCCGTTTGTATATGTAATCATTACTAACCTTATATTAAATGATGATCAGTTAGGTTAATAAAGCTGTCTTAATCATTATGGCAAATGTGTTGACAAAAAATTGCCTATTAACATATCCAGCATTCATTTATGTTTTAAGTTGTGTTTTTGGCTGCCTGGCCAATGGAAGGTCAATATTCACTCTCCTTTTAGCTTTTGTTTAGTCTCAATATTCCAAGTATAATATCTGGCTCTTAGGTTGGTAGATGTTCTACTTTCATCACCAGCTCATCACTAACTTTGTGTGTCTGAGGTTTCATGCTGGGCAAAATATTGAATGTAATTAAATGTCATTATCACAAGTATAGATAAATGCATGATTAGAAAAAAATGAACTTAAAAACTCTTTAAAACTTCTTTCTCTTACAGTGAAACACTCACTGAAGTTTTTCTTCACAACGTCCTCTGGAGTCAAAAACTTCCCAGATTTTGTGGTTGTTGCATTGGTTGATGAAGTTCCAACGGGTTACTGTGACAGCATCAGTAAGACAGCAGAAGTCAAACAGGACTGGGCGAAGAAACTTATGGAAGGTGATCCACTACATTTGGAGTGGTACACAGATAGGTGTCAATTCAGCCAAGACAAATACAGAGCTCACATTGACATTTTGAAGCAGCAACTGAATCAAACTGTAGGTAAGTAAAAGTGCTGTAAACATGTAAAGTTGTGTTTTTTGTTGAACAGCAAACAGATATATTTCAATAATAAACAAACATATTTACATGTTGAAAAACATACACAGTTTGCTAAATGTGCATATATACTTTCCTTATAGCCCTCCTTCTATTACCAGCCATGTAATGTGAGGGATTCTTTCAAAGTGTGTGGTCAATATTAAAATTGTATATATCTTCCCTGGTAGCTGTTCTGGATGCACTGAAAAACTGAGGAACAGGGTCCTACATTTGAATCCTGCCCTTTGTGTGTGTGTGTGTGTGTGTGTGTGTTTGGTCCTTGTCATGTTTGGTTTCATCAGAATGATTCAGGTCAAGTACGTTTTAGTTGGAAAGTTTACTTCGCCCCTTGATGTCAGTTTGTGTATTTCTGTGTGTTGGTCTTGCAATGAAGAGGTGACTCTTCCACATGTTCCTTGACATTTTCTAAAATGCAGCCTCACATAGGCTCCAGCCACCTGTAACCCTCTGTGGGATCTCACTCTGCTCTCTGTCTCCCTCTCAGGTGTCCACATCTTCCAGAGGATGAACAGCTGTGAATGGGATGATGAGACTGGAGAGGTTAATAGTTTTGTTCAGTTTGGTTATGATGGAGAAGACTTCTTAGCATTTGACCTGAAGACACGGACATGGATCGCTTCAAAACCACAAGCTTTTATCACCAAACACAAGTGGGACAGAGAGAGAGCAAGGAATGAAAGGTGGAAAAACTACCTCACCCAGCAGTGCCCTGAGTCACTGAAGAGATATTTGGACCTTGGGAAGAGCTCTCTACTGAGAACAGGTAGAATCACATGACCTGATGTAGTTTCATGGACACAATATTAAAATCCCTCTTCTCTTTCTAACATCTATCCCTCATCCCCTGGCCCCTCCCCTTTGTCTCTCCAGACCTTCCATCAGTGTCTCTCCTCCAGAAGACTCCCTCCTCTCCAGTCAGCTGCCACGCTACAGGTTTCTACCCTCACAGAGCCGAGATGTTCTGGAGGAAAGATGGAGAGGAGCTTCATGAGGACGTTGAACATGGAGAGATCCTCCCCAACCATGATGGATCCTTCCAGATGAGTGTTGACCTGAACCTTTCATCAGTCACACCTGAAGACTGGAGGAGGTACGAATGTGTGTTTCATCTCTCTGGTGCAAAGAACGACATCGTCACCAAACTGGACAAAGCAGTGATCAGAACCAACTGGGGTAAGACTGGAATATTGACTTTGCAATGGTTATTTAATGTATACATGTAATTTGCCATGAACATTTAGAAGATGTTAAACCTGAGCTCTGATTTTACAATTTGAATGAGTTTGAAACAATCTTGACTTTGGAGCTGAAGGTTAGTTAAGTCCAGGGTTAACAAACAAAACTGCTGTTCTGCTCATTCAAATAAATATTGTTTCTTACTTGTTACATTATGCACATGACCTACTTAAATTCCTTAAGTGGATGCAATAAAAGGCAGTTCAAAATTAGTGGTGTGCCAGCACACGGTTAGGAGCACAGGTCTGTCACAAATCTAACCAAATTAAACATAAAGAATAATTTCAGAAAAAAGAAACACAACATGCAAAATGCTAGACCACATTTTTACTTTACTTGTATTTTATTTATTGCACTGTCATGGGATTACTCACAAGACAATCTACTGTTTGTATGTGAAAATAAGATTTATTAAACAGTAAGAAGAAAATGGAACTGTTGTTTTGGTTCCAGTTTCTCCCTCAGAGTTCCCTGCTGGTCCTGTTATTGGAGGTGTTGTAGGACTGCTGCTGCTCCTGGCAGTCTGCATCACTGGAGTCTTCATCTGGAGAAGGAGAGATAATGGTGAGAGACAAACATACTTTTACTCATCATCAAGTCATTTTAACAACAAATAACAGTGTAACCTGGCTGATGTTCAGTAACGTGACCTCCAGCTAAAGAGTTACTCTCTTACCTTTCAAAATAAAAGAAGAAATCAGTGAAATTAATACAGTGTTTCTATAAAACATTTATTAGTGTTTTCTTTGTTTGCTTTCATAAATTCTGACATTTTACATTTTGAAATATTGTAATCTCTCATCTGTATTTCAGGATTCAGGCCTGCAAACTGTGAGTATTCTGTCAGTTTCTCTCTCTCTGTCTCTATGCAGTTTATAGTTTAAATTACTGACACTTTGTTTTTCTTTTATAGCTTCAGACTCATCATCCTCTGATCCATCTTCAGTCAGAGATGCAGCTCTTCACAGTGAGTATTTCATCATGTCATCAACACTGCAGATACTGTATGAAGAATCTCTCTGTTGCTCCTCCTGAAACTAGCTACAGTATACTGATATAATACTCTCATAAATATACTGAGAGTCTGTCTTTGTTAAAAAACTGTTTGGCTGATTTGATAGAATTTCTCAGTCAAGAGATCCAGTAAAGTTACAGGAAACAGCTGACACTGAGGTTTTATTGTAATACTGATTACTGATTGAATTACTGACACTTTGTTTGTCTTTTATAGCTCCAGACTCGTCATCCTCTGATCCATCTTCAGTCAGAGATGCAGCTCTTAACTGATCACAGTGAGTATTTCATCATGTCATCAACACTGTGCAGATACTGTATGAAGAATCTGTCTGTTGCTCCTCCTGAAACTAGCAACAGTACACTGATATAATACTTTCATAAATATACTGAAAGTCTGTCTTTGTTTAAAAGACTGATTTGGCAGAATTTCTCAGTCAAGTTTATATTTTGGACTAAAATCAAACATAAATATAATATGACCACTAACAAGTCCAGGTTCCTTTCTATTCATAACTCTGTGAATAAATAGATCAGATTTACGAGTTTCAGGTCGTCAGTGGATGCAGTGAAGAATGATATCTGTGAAGATTATCTGAGAGCTGATAGAAGCATTAATGTTGATGTGAATCCTCCACTGCAGGAGTAACAACATCTGGAGAGAACTGATGCTGCTGTCCAGCTGTTTCCTCAAACCTTTGGTGAAAATGAATCACTGCAGCAGCTACCAGACACCAAAGAGCCACAACGTTACTCCAGTGGGGCATCTTTTGTCTTCAGATATCAAATTCATGTCAGTTAGTCATGTGATGTACTGTCCTTGATGACGATTAGCATAGTCAACTTATGGGAGACATGATGATACTCAGCACTTTAACCTCTGCTTCTAACGCGAGTCAAACCTAAAACTTTAAATGTTCAAATACTCATGCTTTCACTCACAATTAGTTTGACAGTTTCGTTTCAGAAACACTAATTAAGATTCTGCACTAGACGACAGTTGAAAAACACAATTTTTGTTCCTCTGTTTGTTTCATTGTGGGGGCGGCTGTGGCTCAGGAGGTAGAGTAGGTCGTCCACTAATTGGAAAATCGGCGGTTCAATTCCCGGCTCCTCCAGTCCACATGTTGATGTGTCCTTGGGCAAGATACTTAACTGTGCCATCAGTATGTGAATGTGTATGAATGATTCGATTTCCTCTGATGGGCAGGTTGGGACCTTGCATAGTAGCCCCTGTACCATTCAGTGTATGAATGTGTGTGAATGTCATTCGTAGTGTAAAAGTGCTTTGAGTGGTCAGAAGTCTAGAAAGGTGCTATACAAGTACAGTCCATTTACCATTCCCATGGTTTAAACACTGCATACCAACTTCTCCCACTTTAACCAAAGTATAAATATCTGTGACTTATGTCTTAGTCTTAAGACACACATCGCTCCTCCACTCCAAGTAACAGCTGTTACTCTTTTTACACATAAATTTATAAATGTTTCCACAGTTTTACACAACATAAATACATTTTTGAATATTTAGATACTGAAACTTGCATATTGAAGCACGAACACTTTTTAGAGCTTATATTTGTATCTTATACATTTGTCATCTTCACATGTCCTGTATTTGTCGTGCGGCTGATAAATGTTGATGTCATTGTAAGGTTTTTGTTAATGCTCAGATTATTGGTGTTGGAGGATTAATTAAGGTTCCTCTGACACCTAATTAATCTGACAGATGTACTTTATTGCAAAAATGGCTAAATTGATTTTATATATATGAACTTTTACATATAAATGAACATCTGTTATTTTCAAGCCTTTGCCAACAAATTCACACAATGCTGACTGAGCATTGTCACCGCCAAATAAATCTCTCTGTATTTCACAGTCAACAGAGTTTTTAAATCTCATGTCAGGTGCAACATTCCCACTCTGGCCGTTTTAATCGTTTGGCTCTTCCAGAGGTTGTGATGCTCGAAACAATTTATTCACCGTTTTACAACTGCAACACTAGGTTACGGCCAGTGGTGTACTGGCATACTGGGACGGTGGACCATTAAAACATATCCGTTTTCACCGGCCCTCTCTGTGTGCCTGTCATTCAGGTTTCACATGAGAGTGTGCTGCATGTCTGTGTCAGGCAGTCACAGCCAAGTGCCTCCCTTTACTCTCACTGCCAGAAGGGGGAGTCAGAAGTCCCGTTATCAAGTTTTAATGATTCATTGTAAATTGTTAATCAGTCATCTTTTCGCTGGTGAAATGTATTGATGATTGTAATAATGATTGTTAGGGGGGGTCACAGCTCTCAGATGTGTCACATACAGAAGGTGACATAAGGTCAAATGTAAATTAGAAAAATATTTTTTTTTGTTTGCTACATTTTCTTGTGTCATTTTTGTTCAATTTGTTCAGTTATTAAATAAAAGTCTCCTGAAAACCTGCTTAAGCTTCATCCTACCAACATATTAAACATACAAGGACTACCAACTGGTAGAATAAATTGCTGTAAGAAACAACCATCATAGCAAAATGTTTACTTATTTCTTCTCAAAAAAGATTAGTTACATATGTAAGTAATGTCATCTGAAAAAAAAACAGATTATTATTATTTTAGGAAAGTTACAGTTGATACTGCGTACTGTCTAAAAAGAAATGAGGAAATCTGCGTCTGCTGCATCTGTGTGATACTTTAAATTAGGACCCATGACAAACATGAACTCAATAAATATTTCCATTTATTAAAACTGCATAGGTGGAAATGAGTGCTTTTGACTGAAGACCCCAATACATTGGTATTTTTAAAACAGAAACAGATAATGATATGAAGTCATTAGATTGAAAAGATTAGATTCAAATTGATTGATAAAGTCTTGAAAAACTGGAATGCTAGAATAAAACGCCTGTGAGATATGACAAGAAGTACACCTCTGGGGTCTGTGGGTACCCCAGTCAGTAAGATTAGGGTTAAGAGGTCTTCCTGTTACATCATACCTGTGTTTACCTCAAATGTTCAGATGTGTAGGCTTAAAGGTTTTGTACCAAGTTTTGGGAAACACTCTAGTGAAGCTTGTCCCTGATACCTAGAAAGCATGAGCTTACTTTTTAAAATTTTATCAGTTGTCAAAATGTGTGAGGATAAAAGAAAAGTTTACACAACTACTACAAAAAAAGGAGTACGCTGGACCTGAAGTGTAGAGTGTTGTGTTTCCCTATATCACCACTAGAGAGCAACATAACTCTGAAATGTCTCAGCTGTGCAAAGCATGCTCTTACTTTTTAAAATGTTATCAGTTGTCAAAATGTAAGAGGTTGAAGAAAAATAAAAAGTTTACACTACTACAAAAACAAACACAAACTTGCCACAAATTTTGGTTTATTTCAGAATGAGTACAATGACTCTTGTGACTCAGAGTGTGTCTTTCCCTATATCACCACTAGAGAGCAACATAACTCTGAAATGTCTCAGCTGTGAGGTCACCACAGAGAAACAGCTGCCAGAGCATTTCCACACCTCCAACATTACAAAGGGTTTCCTGATATAAAGTTTTCAACAGCCTGTTTCCATGAAAGATCAGACCAATACAGTTAAAGTGAAAACTAAAATTAAAATGTAAGACTAAATAACTTTCCCACTGTGTTACTGAAGATTTAAGCACTTGCAAATTATCATCAGACAAATTTAAAAAAAATCTTTATTTTCAACAGATCTGCAGTAGGAGACAGTTAAAATTTCTGGACAGGCTAACAGATTAATATTGTCTCATTTCACTAATATCAGTGTTGTGTTGATGTCAGCAGAAACTGTCATTCATGTCATTCAGAAACTTTTAATGCAGTTGTTGCATCTGTCAGCGAAAACAAACATCTCAGACAGTCTTGGACTTCACCACTTCCTCTTGAAGTCCCCACAGTCAGGTTAATGATATAAAGTGTAACTCGGCTCAGATGTCAATTGGAGATGGGAAATCATTCATATTACACAATGTGAAATACACATAAAATGTGCAAATTGATTTAGGTAAAATATTACCTAAATTTGAACGCTAAAGGCATTCACCAGAAACATGTCAAAATTACCTAATGCGAGATGGAAAACATGTCTCAACCAGACAACCTACACCAAACATAGACAAACTGAAGGCTTTTCAGTGGAAAAACATAGGCGTCAAGACAAAAACTTACTGACAGAGACAGCCCAGACGACCCCATACTTGTGATACATAAAGCATAACTACATAAAAATGATCATAAAAACATTTTTGTAAACTTCCTGGAACAATATAATTCAAATTTGTCTGAAAAGTTTAAAAAGAGTGTTGAACATGTAGTGAAGTTATGTGTAGTTACAGCCTCATGTTATCATACAGAAGAATAGAAGAATGAACCTACTCAGTGAGGTTTCCAGATGTTTAACTGAAATACAGATAGAAGTACTGGTAGTGGATGGGCACTCTGTATCAGCCAATATCCTGAGTTTAGGTATCAGAAATGGCATCAGGAGATTAAAAGTAGGATTACTCCATCAATAGTTATATAAATCACTTGCACCCAAGATCAACACACAAAGAAACAGAACCTGTACAGAGTACCTGGAGGAATGAAAAAAACAGATTGCTCTGATAAATAGTTTTAATTTATACTAAACTTGAATATGTCTCTGTATGTCTCTGTCCTCTGTTTACAAAATGTTACCAAATCATGAATATTTCACCTATTTTGTTGGTAATGTGACGGCTTCTCTGCTTTGCTAGCTGCTGCTGTGCTCTGTTTGCAGGGGCGGAAACCTGAGGGCAGGCTGATTAACATGATGGGACACACCTGGGCCAGATGTGCCTCATGTGTATATATAAGCTGGAGAAGCTGCCAGTTCAGTCTCTCTCTTCACTCCTGCATAGTTGTTTTTCCTTTCTTCCACCCTACAACACCCGTACAGCATACACTCACTCATCCACTCCCTACATCACTGATCTTACAGACTCACCCCACCAATGTGTTACTTTGGTTTGTTTTGATTAGTTTGTTTTAAATAAAATTACTTTTTAAAATATGGAATACCTCTCTGACTTCCCTTTTTTGCCACAGTCCAGAGCTGTGACTAATCTTTGTGTGAAATTGAATTTGTTGTGCCCACAGACCTGATATTTTTGAAGAACTTAATGTTTAATGTATATTGTATAACAGATTGTAAAATGTAAAAAAAAAAAAGTATTTTGTATAATTTGAATGTCAGATAATTGTGTGTACATGATTTGCATGTGACTTTTTTCTCTTTTATTCTCATCACATCCATATAATGTTCCTCAAAATATTTGTATATACATTTATCTCATGTAAATGTTTATAATAACTGCATGAATTTAAAGATGAGGTACTTCTCTGTTTAGTTTCTATAAACAAGTAGATGTTGAAAAGAAAAGCTCAAAATCATTTCTTATGTTGACTTACATAACTGTCAGACATATTTGTCGTCATTACATTTCTTTGTAATAAAGTTGTTTTTTTAAAATAAAATCCTTGTTATTTCAAGCATATGTTTGTCAACTGTTGTTACAGTAAGATGAATATTCTCATAGACTAAATGAACGTGGCTCCAACGTAAAGATGTTGAACTATAAATGCAGGGAAAAAGTCTATTGTGCAGATGATATAATTATAATTACTCATGGTCAGTAGTCTAGAGCATCTAATTCCTATTTTTTATTTCTCTGTAATATAATCTTATATAAATACTAATAGTTCTGTTAATTTTGGCATGTCAGCAATTCAGAGAGATCTGGTGACCTATGACATAGAAATCTAATGTATGAGGAAGTAGGAGAGAGTAACTTAAAAAAGGGAAGTTGAGAGACTGAGATACAACAATGCAAATGCAGTAGAGTGAAACATTTCAACAGAAATTAGTCCTCAGGTTGAAAATCTAAATGGATCTAAGTGGTTGTTTGTGCATCTGTGTCACATCATGATCACTGCATCTTGACCATGTCTACTGTATTGCAGGTATTAGCTGTGTAGCTTTCACAGCATAAAAGGAGAAACTCACTGAAGTAGAAAAACCCAGACCTGATAACCTCCAGCCCCACAGATTGTGAAGATAATATTAAAGATAATAACTGGACACATTATTAGCTCTTCAGGTGAGGAGATTCTGTGTGTTACATGACACACATATTGAATTCTTAAGCCCTTTTTCACATGTAAGGAGTCATTCACGGGTTTTTGAATATAACTCCTTCTCAGTAAAGCACTTTGAAACTGCCTCATTGTATACATTGTGCCATATACAATCTAGTCTTACCTTGCTTTGCCTACTGGTCTTTTAAAGAGCATTTTCTTTCACCTGAGTTGTTACACTTTCTTAATTTTGTCACTTTAATTGCTGACTTTAAACAGTTGCTCACGTCATTACATGCTATCTAAGCGTCTGGTAAACACACACACACACACACACACACACACACATACAAACGCACACATTTCCTGCATTTCTATTGGTCATTTCACTTGCACCGTGTGCACTGTTGACAGTCTTTCCTCCGTCGTGAAGTATTTTTTTAACGTCTGCATCAAAGCAAGATGAAGGGGATCGTGTTGTTGCTTCTCTTTTGCCATCTTGCATCTCCAGGTAACGGAATAATCTTTTTAATCAGTTGTGTAATTTCTATTTCAGCATTCATGCTTATATTCGGTAACACTTTTTAATACAGATGAACTTCGTGTAACTTCCTATAGTAAGTTCCGGTCACTAATTTCCCAAAGCTTACGGTGTAACTTCCTCACGTGAATCCGAACATATATGTGGTATTTAAATGTATATACAGCGGAAGAAAACAAGACAATGAGGAGAGAGGGAGTAATAACTGGGGATTTAGAGTGTAACTTTACCGTATTATTAACAGGTGTTGTGGAATTTTCCTTTCCTCCCCGCAGAATCTGACTCCTCTTCGCGTGCACGCGCACACACTTCACGCAACAAGCTACTCGCGATCTCTGCCTCTGTTTAAATATGTTTATTGGAAACAGTCGTATTATCTTTACTGCAGGATTAATGAATAATGAAAGAACAGTAAATCTGGAGGGAGGTGGTTTTATGAGGGAGTTCGTTTCACTTAGTTTCGTTACGCAAGTTTCACTATCGAAATCCAGGTCCCCTCTTATGTTACATTAAACAATTTATTCAAAAGAAATCTCTTTGCTCACATATTTGGACCTATTTGTCACTAGTGGCAACGGGGAGAGACTGAGGAGGGAGTCATATTTTATTGTGTTAGTTTTTACATCAACCAAAATCTGACTCCCCTCTTATATTAAAAATGCAAGATGTGACACACACCAAATTCTCTCAGTTGGCTTATCTGGACCTCTACTACTTAGCCTTTAGTATTAAGTCATTTGTAACTATTGGCAACAGGGGAGAGGTTGAGGGGGGCAAAATTTTTGTCGTTCCCTTTTTTGGTGTGCGTCACATTTTGCATTCTGAACATAATATATAAATATATATATGTATAAATATGTGTGTGTGTACGTGTGTGTGTGTGTGTGTGTGTATGTGTGTGTGTGTGCAGTACACAGTGCTGGAGATGACATATTGGAAACTGTCTATACATTTGATGAACTGTGTCGTTTAGGCTTCACTTCTTGTTGCTCATAGGCAATACTACATAAGTGAAACAATAAAGCAATACATTAACCAGAGGGGAACTGACATGGATATGCATTTTCATAAATATTGGACATTTCATGTAGGAGATAACTATCACTTCTTGTATCCACTATGTGGTGCTAGAGAACACTCACTAATTATATGTCATGTTGCTCTATAGCATGTGTAGACCACACCATGTAAATTTCATGTAAATTGGATGATGTTTGTCACATTACGCTGACTTCCTGTTGTCAGTATGTGGTGCTATGACTATGACTCACTATTGACATGTGTTCAGTATAATATCATATGGTAGGAACTGCCAGTCTGTGCATCATGTCCAGAGTCTCTTGAGATTTGTCTGCCAGTCACAGGTGCTGCTGTAGCAACCAAAGTTGAACGGAATAGGCAGAATATACCCACTTCAGGATCTCCACACTCAGCCTGCAGTTATTGGCCTTTACAACTGTTTACCACTGAGAAACTAAAGGCCATGCAAGGCAATAATCCACAAAATAATTGAACAAATAACAACACTGACACGTCAAATGTATTCTGCATATAATAAAATAATAATAAAAGTAAGCATTTTTGAAAAATATTTATATCACTCAATGTTTTTGAAGTTAATATAAAAGATAAATTACCAAGTCCAGCAAAACAGCAAAACAAAGCTCAAGGGGCCCCATCCAGGGGTTAAAGACAGACAACAGTGCAGCAACATGACAGAATAAAGAGGTACAGGAAAATGGAAAATGCATACTGTAATCGACTTTATGTTATTAAGTCTGATTTTTATGTTTTCTGCCTTACAGAATGCAGTAATACATGTTTTACACTAGTAAAAAAAACCAAACAAAACAAAAAAATTAAATTCATGATCAAAAAAAGGCAAAAACAACCAATAATCCCAGACCTGCTATTGAGAACTTGCCTTTAATATGTTCTCTGCTCTTTGGTCTATTAGTCTTTAAACTGAAATACAACTTTTCTTTTGTGCAGAATGCTGAAAATAAGGTCTGAGGTTCACATAAACTTAAAACAATTCACATTCACATCACACATTTTAATGTAAGACTTAAATGCACCCATTAATATCTAAATAGCCTCATACATTTTGAAGCTGAAATGTTCCGTGTCTATCAACTGTGGCTCATATATGCTGAAAGTATGTTTTAATTTGTGGAGATAATTATGTAGATAATTAGTATACATGGGCGTAAGGCCACAATTTTGACTTTGGCGCCCTCATGGTAGTATCACAGAGGACACTCTGGCCGGCAGTAAGACATGCCACAGTGTCCAAAAATAGCTACTATAGACCTTGTGGTGTAATTGTTTTGTGAAATATCATGTCCAAACTACTGAATTGAAAACCAGTCAAACAGGACATATTAACAAATTTGTATAATTCATAAATGTGTTTGTCCTACAGCAAGACACTCCCTGAAGTATTTTCTCACCGCTACGGATGGGGTCTCAAATTTCCCGGAGTTTGTGGCTGTTACAATAGTTGATGAAGTTGAAGTGGGTTACTGGGACAGCAACAGAACAAGTCCAGAAACTAAAACGAGCTGGGGGAAAAAAATAATAGAAGATGATCCTAAGCATCTTGAACTGTACATTCAACGGCTTTTACATAACCGGGAATTCTTCAGATCCAAAATCAAGAGTTTGAAGCAACGCTTTAACCAATCTGAAGGTACGTTACAGTTTGTTTTGTTTTTTTCAGTTACTTAAGTACATTTTCTGGGACACTAGCCCTTTCTTCATCAAGGTATTTTTATGCACATGTTGAAAAGTTTGATGAAAATGGCAAAATTGGACAAAACTCAATTATGCAAAAAAGTTTTTGATGCGCTAAATAGGAGATGGATACACCATCTGACATAGCAAACATTTAACTTACATGACGGATCAGCTTTTTCTGGTGTCAGCGTCTTCAGATATTCTCATAATGCACGAAAACATGGCTGGTAGAAGCAACAACAACATGAACATGAAAGAACAATTACAACTTGCCCAGTTGAAACAAATTCCTTAAGACCTCTCTCCATTTTTCTATCATAGATGGCCAAGGTGACTGGTTTTATTTCCAATCCACAACCTCTACTTCTTCTACTCTGTTTATTACACCCATGCATGACATAGCCTATACCGCTAACTTCTGACAAAACAACACTGTGTAGTCTAGTTTATTCACTCCAAACCAGTTCATGGAAACTGGCATACTTTGCATTTTCTTTTCTTTTTTCTTTTTTTTCCTTTTTTGCGTCATTTCAAAAGTTTGCTTAAAATATACTTAACAGTTAGATGGAAAAACGGCTACTGTTGCAGCTCTGAAAACATTAAAGGCTCCCTGTTGAGCTTTATGTAAACAAACAAAAGTTATGTTTACATTCAGTGTTATTCACCAAAATGTTGAATGCATTGCCTTCCTCATAAAACATTTTAAAAGCTGATTAAAAAAGAATAATAATGATAAAATTTTGAAACCTGCATTGTTTACATCCATGTTTACTTGGTGTGTTACTGCCACCTCTACACTATTGGCAGAAGAGTGTGTCGCATTACCCATGTACAACACAACACTTAATTTGTCTTAAGTTAGGTTGTGTCAAAAGTAAAAAAAATTACAGTAATCACCACTGCAGGTTTCAATAGAATCTCAACTGTACCCATCCCAAGGTCTATAATCAGTAACTGTGGAGCCTACACATCACTCAGTTTTCCCCCTCTTGTGTAATTGTTTGAGAAATAGCTGAGGAGGTGCACATGTTGTAAATTGCACAAAAATTTGTGTGAAAAAAAAATGTAATTTTGAAACATGTCTGTTTGACAGGTGATTACAGTTGGCTTCAGTATTGTGAGGATTTACTCAGTGAACATGCTGAAAAATGCACCTGTTCATTACCCATACAGTTCATTAGAAAAGCAGTGAAATCCATTTTAAAGACTAACTCAGTGCAACTAGATGATTGTATTTAAACAAGCAATATAGAAACGTTGGTAGTGTTTATTTCCGATTACTTAAATTGTTCATACTGATACGCTGTAAAGAAGCAAATATGTATGTAGCTTCCATTTTGAACATCCATGCAGGTCATCCACACTGTCCAGATGATGATTGGCTTTAAGTGGTTTCCATATATCCCCTGTTTTAGTGTCTGTGGATCACTATGAGTCTCTAGTGAGGATTTGATACCAATCAATGCTGCTGCAGTTTCTGTCTTTGTGTCTCTCTTTCAGGTTCCCATGTGTTTCAGAGGATGAATGGCTGTGAATGGGATGATAAGACTGGAGAATTCACAGGTTTTAATCACTATGGCTATAATGGTGAAGACTTCATAATATTTAACATGGAGACAATGACATGGATTGCTCCATCACCACAAGCTGTCATCATCAAACACGAGTGGGACAGTGATATGGATAGAAATGTTCACTGGAAGAATGCCCTTACCAATGAGTGCACTCATTTCCTTAAGAAGTATGTGAACTATGCAAACAACTCCCCACAAAAATCAGGTAATCACATAACATGATGTAGTTTAATGTACATAAACATGTTTGTATGCCTCCTCAATTTCTAAAGGAGCCCCAGAGTAATATTTGGAGGAATATATATTATATATTAGGGACATCTTGATCCGAGTCCTTTAAAGGTGACCCCTAGCTGACCTTTTTTAGGAAATTATTTCAGTTGCAAAAATCTGACCAGTTACTCACTTGTGAATCAATTAACCCAATGTGATGGCAAATGAAACTTCCCTTAACGGTAGGCCATCCATTATTTATATTCAGAATTCCTATTCATGAGACACTCTCATCAAAGTTGCCATGCCCAGGTTGATTATGTTTAATAGTGCAAACATGTGAGCTCATTGCAGCGTCATTGGTTGTTAGTTTACTGCATTGAAACTAGAGACCTAAGTGTAAAGACATGCTAGTTTGCAAGACAACTTCACAGGCTACCTTTAAATTGACTGTGTATTGAAGGCAAACTTCCATTAGTACAAGACAACACACCAATCATCCTTTATTAGTACAGCAGTCCCTATGCTGTGTGTAAACCTTCAGAAACTAAATATCAGAACAAAAAAATTAGTCTTATACTGCACAGCTGGAGTACATGGAGATCCTCAGGAGTAGCTGAGTAATTGTTAAAGAAAATTTCTCTCTCTCTCCAGAACTTCCCTCAGTGTCTCTCCTCCAGAAAACTCCCTCCTCTCCAGTTAGCTGCCACGCTACAGGTTTCTACCCTCACAGAGCCGAGATGTTCTGGAGGAAAGATGGAGAGAAGCTTCATGAGGACGTGGACCATGGGGAGATTCTCCCCAACCATGATGGAACCTTCCAGATGAGTGTTGACCTGAACCTTTCATCAGTCACACCTGAAGACTGGAGGAGGTACGAATGTGTGTTTCATCTCTCTGGTGTGAAGGACGACATCGTCACCAAACTGGACAAAGCAGTGATCAGAACCAACTGGGGTAAGATTGGAATACTGACTTTACAATGTTTATTTAATGTATACATTAAAGACTGAAGACTGGAAGAAGTATGAATGTGTATTTAAGCTCTGTGGTGTGAAGGACGACATCATCACCAAACTGAACAAAGCTGTGATCAGGACCAACTGGGGTAAGACTGGAAACAAATGTTACACACGTGAGACAAAAAAAGACAAATTTAGTTTACTGTAGTACTCCTGCAGTTCATGCTTGTTTTTTTGTCTCCTTTTTGGTGCTGGATTGGACAAACAGCCTAAGCTGCCAGTTAGCGAGTCAACTAGCTATCTCAGATGATAAGTTAATTTCTGAGTTTTGTACCGTAAACTCCTGTCGTATGACTGACTGGAAAGTGCAAACTGTCACAGCCCGGCTCTAGACTGTGGCAAAAAAGCGAAGTCACACAGGTATTCAATATCAAAAAAGTAAATTTATTTAACACAATGTACTCAAAACAAACAAAAGATAACAATAGGTAGGGTTAGTCTGTAAAATCAGTTATGTAGGGAGTGGATGAGTGAATATATGCTGTGTGATCTGAACTGGCCGCTTCTGACTTTATATATATGGGGCACACCGGGCCCAGGTGTGTCCCATCCTGCTAATTAGTGTGCTCAGGAACCTGCCTCTGCAAACAAAGAGCACAGCAGCAGCAAGCACAAAGCAGAGGGGCCGTCACAAAACCAAGCCCTTTTTTATGGGACAGTTATACAGCTATGATAGCTTCCTCATCTTGGATTCTTCTACTCTCTGTGCTCTCAAAGGTCAGCACTGTCCAGATGGTTTGCAACCACAGATGCAGTTTGTGTTAGTTCAGTGGGCTCACTGAACCCCCTAGTGGACATAGCCAAAAATGCATGTAAGGATATTATATGTATATTATGTTATCTGTATTTTTGGCTAGACCGGCCATGGACCAGCCCTACAACTCATCTGGTTGTCTGTGATTAACTGACTGACTGACTGACTGAGTAGCTGAGTGATGTGAAGTTATACCAATGGTCAGCCGGCCCAGTGTTGGAGTTTCCCCATTGGCTGTTCTTTCAAAATGAATCAGCACAAGATGATGGAGGTGGAGGACAGCAGCGCGACACAGAGTGACTGTTTTTCCTGCTCCTGCCCTGATGCTCTCAGCTCTAGTGTTAAATGCAGCAAATTTGGCTAAACTCCTGTTTAAGCAGACACGTACCAGCATCTCTGCCATCTCCTCCTCTACCGTTCAGTGTGATTGACTCATCAGCTAACAGCGCTGTTAGCAGCTGCTAGGAGAGACGCTCTGTGCTGTGCTTGCATTTGAACTAATACTAGAATGCAAGCTTTTTATTTCTCTGATGTTTTCACATCACAATCAATGAACAACAGTACTAAAACACGAGTCTTGCAGGTAAAACATACGACTCATATAACTGTTATATCAGTTTAGTATGGGGCGGCTGCTCTGCAGGTGTGCTTGATTTTCGGTAACTGGGCAGAGATAAGTTTCCTGAATTCGCACCCAAAATGTTGTCAAAACTTTCATTTACAATTTCCACTACAGCCTCCACGATCATCTACTGGGAAAGAGGCAGAAAAAAGGCACATAGAGGCATGAGGGAGAGCGCACAGTTAAAGCACCCCAAATAACCATCACTCTGAAAAAAAGCTCAATGCAGAGTGAAAAACAAGACATCCACAGAGTAAAAAAATGAAAGAGCGTGGGAACTTAAAAGATAATTAGACTTGTTATAATTAAAGTAAGTTCTATTTCAAATCAAACATCTTAAGATATGAGTTGAAAGTATTGCTCTTGCAACTGCATCTACCACCTTTTTTGACTCAAACATAGCTTAACCATGTCATGTGTTATGCTACTTCAGTGTACTATACCAGCAAATATTACTGGGACCAACAGGAAAAATTGCAGATGAACATTTAATATCCAGGAATTCACATTATAGACACTACCACTGACTATCACTGTAACACATTGGCCGCAATTTCACACTTTGACCGTACACAGTCCAGCCATATACTTGGTTTTGACCTAGTCTTGTTTATAATAACACAGAACTAATAATTTATTGTAATGTCTTGCCCTATAATAATAAATACAAAGAGTAAACTAATTGTATGAATGTGATTATTTTCATAAAACATTTGCTTCTGGTCTAATCCAGTGGTGTGGTATGGTAGTCTGCATGGGCACTTTCACACTCTTCCTTGCACACCCATGAAAGGCAGCTCACCACCACCAGTGCCTTGAAAGAAGACTTTTTGACATGATCAAATAATGGATATACAATGTTTCTTTGAAAAAAAACATCTATCTTTATTTTGTGAACCCCCAAGTTCAGTGGTTTGTTTGTTTACTTGTTTGTAGCTGCTCTTATCCTAAAGTGTAGTTTCTTTATCTCTTTCATTGTCTATGAATTAATGTATTCATTTGTTTTTTTGTCTGTTTTATTAATATAATTATGACACGTCTAGTATTACTAAATAGATGTATGGATGTACTTCTGTTTTAACCTGCTTCTAGTCATTTTTTCTTTGTTTTTTGCTTAACAGAGATACTTACAGATATGACCATCCTCATCATTGCAGTGGTTGCTCTTGCTGTCATCCTTATAGCTGCTGCTGGATTCATGTTTTACAAAAAGAAGAAAGGTGAGAGACCTAAACTGTGAAATGTTCTTATTAAATGTTTTATATGCTTAGATTGAGTTTGAGCTGATGCTTTTACCCAGATTATAAGCCCCAATTAATAGTAGAAAGGCAAAATATTATATTTATTATAATATTTATATAGGAGAGAAAGAAAGAGAGAGAATCAGATTCAGTGGTGAGAAGCTGATATACTGGCATTTACAACTGTGTAAAATGATATTATTTGTTTTTTGTTCTTATTTCAGCCAGATGCCCTCCACCTTGTAAGTACTTGTTTTTTCTCTGTTTTATCTGATCTGACATGCACTTATATCAGGACGTGTTACTGGAAAATAAAGTTAAATAAATAGAAATATTAATTGTATCCATTGCACCACCAGTAACAATTTAGAGGAAAATTCTGGTGTTTTTCAACCTGGGTCTTATTTTCATAATTGTGACCATTCTGACTATGAATGAACTAACAGTGTGTTTCTGACCTTTCAGCTGCTGACAACATCTCTGTGCTCACTGAACTGAATTCAGAAGACGGAGAGACTTGTGGGACGATGAAAAATTAAAGACTAATTATTCACACTTCCAGTTAAACAAAGCTGCACAATAGTGTACACAAAATACAGATTGTTTCCTAATTCAGTGTTAAACTTCTGTGTCACATTCTAGCTGAAGTACTAGGGGTGTGCCCTAATACAAATACGTTATTCGGCAAAGCACAAATAGTGTTTTGTTTTTGTTTTTGTTTGTTTGTTTTTACGAATATTTGTTTCATATAAATATTTTTAAAATTATTTGTTTCATACAAATATTTTTTTTAATTATTTGTTTTTGGGAAGAAAAAAAACCCATGTCAGGTACCTGTGCGCAGGTCGGTTACATCGTTATCTCAGTATCTCTCCTCTGCTGCACTTAGGTTGTAAAAAACAGGCAATAAATGAAACGTGCAAAGCAAGAATCACCTTTGAAGTTCTTTCCTACTTGTTACATGGTGTGCTGTCTCTGTGTTATGGGTGTATATATAGGTAGAGGTCTGTCTGCAATGAGGCGTTTAGTAAAGTTTTAGCTCAGTAGTCAGCGCAGTTGTCTATGATCTGGAAGACTCCAGTTAGAGAACCGGTGTGGGGACCTCCTCCATAAGATAGTTTATTCATGAACACTTATTGACACACTTTAATTTTCTAAAATTAAAAACGTAATAAAAACAAAAACAGGATTATAAAAGCGTCTTTCCACATTTATTCAAATTCAAATACAAATACAAATAATTTTGCTGCCTTAACAAATGTAGATACAAATACAAATACTGGGCTTTCTGCACATCCCTACAGAGTACCCTTTAAAGTAAGTTCCTGTTATTTCACTTTCACCTCAAAAATACTTTGTCATTAAGTTAAAAAACAATGGGCCGTATAACTTATTTTGTAGTTCTGTTATGTTTACTGCTGAGTTGATCAAAAAAACAGAATTACCAGTTTTAGTCACTGGAATCACAACATCATAACAGATTTTCAGACACTGTTCACCTGCTGTTTTTAAGCATGTCATGTTGTCTAAAGGGCGCCACCAGCTGGAGGAGCACCAAAGAGGAAGAAGAAATATTTTGTAATTCATTTTAGATGCAGATTTTGAGAGTCTGTCACACTGACATACAAGTCACCCTATACATAAAGCACTGAATGGTTTAGGACCAAAATACATTTTAACTTAAATAATTTACAGTTTTTAAATGTCCTTTTATGATGTTTGTCTTAATGCTTTTAATGTTTTATGTAAATCACTTTGAATTCCCTTGTAGCGATGTGCTATACAAATAAACTTGCCTTGCCTTACATTAGTCGTACTAATGTAGGCAATCGAGTTGTACTAATTGAAGCAAAATAACTGATGTCCAGAGTCAGGCAATTCAGAGCAGTTATCCACTATAAGTCCAGACGTTTGATCCTGGCAGCTGTCAAAATCGCCCCACTGCGGTCAGTTAAAATCATCTATTTTAAAATCTTTTTTTTTTTTGTATCTTAAGCTATCAAATATGTACAATTATTACATTTGTTCCAAGGGTGAAATCTGTGTCTGTATATATTAGTGATAGTCAGTGGGCTGGACGCCTTCACGCGTCAGACGCAATGTGATACTGGTGGCGTGCTTCGGTCCTCCCTTCCCACAAAATACAGGAAGACGCACAACAAAATCAAAACGGCGACTGGTTTGTCTGCTGCAGTGATCGCTCAACAGGACCCAGCAAAAAGTCATGCCGTGAAGACGATGGAGCTTGTTTTTCTGCTCATCTTCTTTCCTGTCACACTTTCAGGTGAGATTAATGTATAAGGTCTAGCGTCATACAATTCACTTTCACTTTCATATTGGGCATTTTACGCAGTTTAAATCAAACTTTACTTATGCCATTTTTGACAAGTCATCTATTATAAAGGGTTTAATCAAGGGCTTTAGCAATGGTAAACTAATTATTATGATTATATACAGATTTAAAAAAATATGATTTATCAAATTAAATAATGTAATAAAATCACATAATTTCTATATATATATATTTCACTATTTAGGCATATGCTTTGCTCACCATATGTTCTTCCACTTTCAGGAATCTCATAGCAGTGTACAGATATTTATGTCAAGATTTAACATTTTGTTTAGATTTACACTTGAATGTATATGTAGTAATTACTAACCTTGAAATGATGATCCATAAGGTTAAAAAATCTGCCTTGGTCATTATGGCAAATGTGTCGACAAAAAATTGCCTATTAACATATCCAGTATTTATTTGTGTTTTGAGTTGTGTTTTTGGCTGCCTGGCCAATGGAAAGTCAATATTCACTCTTCTTTTAGCTTTTGTTTAGTCTCAATCATTCCAAGTATAATATCTTAGGTTGATAGATGTTCTACTTTCACCACCAGCTTATCACTAACTTTGTGTGTCTGAGGTTTAATGCTGGACAAAATATTTATGTATGTGTAATTAAATGCGATTATCACAAGTATGGATAACCACATGTATATAAAAAATGAACTTAAAAACCCTTCAAACCTCTTTCTCTTACAGTGAAACACTCACTGAAGTTTTTCTTCACAACGTCCGCTGGAGTCAAAAACTTCCCAGATTTTGTGGTTGTTGTGGTGGTTGATGAAGTTCCAATGGGTTACTGTGACAGCATCAGTAAGACACCAGAAGGCAAACAGGACTGGTCACAAAAAATAATTGACGATGATCCACAACTCTTGGAGTGGTACACTCATAAGTGTTTATTAAACCAATATAAATACAAAGATCACATTGACATTTTGAAGCAGCAACTGAACCAAACTGAAGGTAAGTAAAATACTGTAAAAATGTAAAGTTGTGTTTTTTGTCAAATAACAAACAGATAAAGTTCCATTATAAACACACATGTTCACATGTTCAAACACATACACAGTTTGCTAAATGTGCATTTATACCTCTATTACCAGCCATGTAATGTGAGGGACTCTTTGAAAATGGGTCGTCAATATTAATATTATATTCAGCTTTGTGTGTGTGTGTGTGTGTGTGTGTGTGTGTGTGTGTGTGTGTGTGGCCCTTTTTGTCATGTTTGGTTTGATCTTGATGCTTAAATGAAGAGGTGACTCTTCCACATGTTCCTCAACATTTTCTAAACATAGGCTCCAGCCACCTGTAACCCTCTGTGGGATCTCACTCTGCACTCTGTCTCTCTCTCACAGGTGTCCACATTTTCCAGAGGATGAATGGTTGTGAATTGGATGATGAGACTGGAGAGGTTAATGTTTTTGCTCAGTTTGGTTATGATGGAGAAGACTTCATAGCATTTGACCCAAAGACACTGACATGGATCGCTCCAAAACCGCAAGCTGTCATCACCAAACACAAGTGGGACAGAGACACAGTTCAAAAAGAAATTTGGAAGGATTTCTTCACCCAGCGTTGCCTTGAGTTAATGAGGAGGTGTTTGGACTACGGAAAGAGCTTTCTGCTAAGAACAGGTTGAGTCACATGACCTGATGAAGCTTCATGGACACAATGCTATTAAAATACCTCTTATGTTTCTAACCTCACTTCCTGACCCCTCACCATTTGTCGCTCCAGAGCTTCCCTCAGTGTCTCTACTCCAGAAGACTCCCTCCTCTCCAGTCAGCTGCCACGCTACAGGTTTCTACCCTCACAGAGCCATGATGTTCTGGAGGAAAGATGGAGAGGAGCTTCATGAGGACGTGGAACATGGAGAGATCCTCCCCAACCATGATGGATCCTTCCAGATGAGTGTTGACCTGAACCTTTCATCAGTCACACCTGAAGACTGGAGGAGGTACGAATGTGTGTTTCATCTCTCTGGTGTGAAGGATGACATCGTCACCAAACTGGACAAAGCAGTGATCAGAACCAACTGGGGTAAGACTGGAATACTGAATTCATGATGTTTTTTTTATTAAATGTATACATGAAATTTGCCATGAACATTCAGAAGATATTAAGCCTGGGTTCTGATTTTACAATTTGATAAGTTTTAAACAAGGTTATCAATCCTGACTTTCTGGAACCAAAGCTTAGTTAAGTCCAGGGTTAACAAACAAAATTACCATCATGCTCTCTGAAATAAATGTTGTTTCTTACTTGTTACATTATGCTCATGACCTACTTAACTACAGAACCGGATTGAATGAAAACCAGTTCAAATCTATTGGTGTGTCAGCACATGGTTAGGAGCACAGGTCTGCATCTGTGAACTGGCATTTACCTGAGGTCATTTCATCACCTGCACCGGTCTGATCATCAGAATGTGCTCCATTAGGAGGAAAATCACAGTTGAGAGTGTACTGTTACTAATCCAGATGCAGAAACCTCACTAAAGTTACACAAACCACTTTATTCATGCTTTGCATGTAAAGCACACAAATCTAACCAAATTAAACATAAAAAATAATTTCAGAAAGACGAAATACAACATGCTAGACCACATTTTTTACTTTACTTGTATTTTATTTGTTGCACTGTCATGGGATTACTCACAAGACAATCTACTGTTTGTATGTGAAAATAACATTTATTAAACAAAGTAAGAACAAAATAGAACTGTTGCTGATCTGAGGAAACATGTGACCATGCAGGAGAGAGCAAGAGCTTTCAGGGAGGACAAGGTGATCAGCTCAAAGATGACAGGATGAAAAACATAAAGAACAAAGCTTTAGTATTACAATAACAAAAACACAAAAGGTGTAATACAGCAAAGACAGGGGACGGGTAAAACATAGACATAAAATGGACACACAGAGGTCTGAAGCACTAAGGTGGTTTTCACCTGCAGATGGTCATTGTATGAATTATTGTGACACCAAATTTAACATCAGATCAACATGTCCAGTAACGTGATTTTGACTTAAAACGATACATCATCTGCTTTTGGCAGTATAATTGAGCTGCTGTACTCATATTTGCAACTCTGCACATCCTGGACAATAATAAAAAAATATAGAATTCCCAAACTGTCTGTGTGTCATGACAGGGAAAGCTCTGTGTTTTAAGGGGATGAACGTAAAAAATGTGATTGTCAGTAATGTCGTATGATTATCATACATCATTATAGTAGAAAATACCAAAAGTACATTGGCATGCCCTTGATGCACTGTGAATGTTTTGTTTCGGTTCCAGTTTCTCCCTCAGAGTTCCCTGCTGGTCCTGTTATTGGAGGTGTTGTAGGACTGCTGCTGCTCCTGGCAGTCTGCATCACTGGAGTCTTCTTCTGGAGAAGGAGATATAATGGTGAGTGACAACCATACTTTTACTCATCATGAAGCCATTTTAACAACAAATAACAGTGTAACCTGGCTGATGTTCAGTAACGTGACCTCCTACTGAAGAGTTCTCTTACCTTTGAAAATAAAAGCAGAAATCAGTCAAATTAATACAGTGTTTCATAAAATATTTATTAGTGTTTTCTTTGTTTGCTTTCATAAATTCTGAAATTTTAAATTCTGAAGTATTGTAATCTCTCATCTGAATTTCAGGATTCAGGCCTGCAAACTGTGAGTATTATGTCAGTTTATCTCTCTCTCTCTCTCTCTCTCTCTCTCTCTGTACAAATAAATGCAGTTAACGGTTTAAATTGAATTAAAGAGAACAGGGCCCATCCCCTAAACGATGCTCATGCAGACTATCGATAGATGCTACAATTTACTGATGCTCCCTAAACACCTTTGATGCAGGCTATCGGTAGACTCTACAATTTACCAATGTTCGTTAAACGCCTCACATGCAGGCTATCGGTAGAGGCTACAATTTACCGATGCTCCCTAAACACCTCACATGCAGAATATCTGGACACTACAATTTTGAGTTGAGCTGAAGTTGATCGGATGAACTGTAGTGCCCGTTCAAAATGTGCCTGAGACATCCAGCACTAACATGCTGAGTTTCATTCACAGTTAAGTTACACAGTTCAATAGTAGAGCTTAAGTCTCTTAAACTTTTCAAGTCATCATCACTACAGATGTAATCTCTGCTCTAACCACAATGTGGGTTGCAATGGCAGCATGGCGACGTCTGAATTTCTGCTTGTTAACTTCGCAGTCAGAAGAAGAAGTAAATCAACATTGTAGAAGCAACATTGTTTATGAGGTATTTTTTATATATTTCTCGAGAATTGTTCATCCAAACAACTTCACATATTGACACTGCACTTCCTCGTTTCCCCAGCAATCCACCCGCCAGGTATGAAGTAGATCAGATGAACGGTTCTCGAGATACATGAAGGACAAACTTACATACACACAGAGGTTCCTTTCTTTACATAGTGAGATTGAGATGTGACGTCACAGGACCCGTCAGAAAGTTACATACAACCTAAAGTGTGATTTCATAGATCAGATTTATGAGCTTCAGGTCGTCAGTGGATGCAGTGAAGAATGATATCTGTGAAGATTATCTGAGAGCTGATAGAAGCATTAATGTTGATGTGAATCCTCCACTGCAGGACTAACAACATCTGGAGAGAACTGATGCTGCTGTCCAGCTGTTTCCTCAAACCTTTGGTGGAGATGAATCACTGCAGCAGCTACCAGACACCAAAGAGCCACAACGTTACTCCAGTGGGGCATCTTTTGTCTTCAGATATCAAATTCATGTAAGTTAGTCATGTGATGTACTGTCTTTGATGATGATTAGTATTAAATCCATTCATGGGAGACATGATGATACTCAGCACTTTAACCTCTACTTCTAAAGCTTTAAATGTTCAACTACTCATGCTTTCACTCACAATTAGAATCACTAATGAAGATTCTGCTCTAGGCCACAGTTGAAAAACATTTTAATGTTTTTGTTTCTCTGTTTCATTGTGATTACTCAAATAGTTTGAACACTGCATCCCAACTTCTCCCACTTTAACCAAAGTGTAAATATCTGTGAGTTATGTGTTGGTCTTCCAACACACATTTCTCCTTCATTCCAAGTAAATCCAAGTAACTCCTCCTTTCATTGAAACTCACATATTAAAGCAATAACACTTCTTAGAGCTTATATTTGTATCTTATACATTTGCCATCTTCACATGTCCTGTATTTGTCATGCGAATGATAGACTTTGATGTCATTTCAAGGTTTGTTAATTCTCAGATTATTGATGTTAGAGGATTAGTGAGGGTTTCATTTCATATTGCCAAAATGGCAAAATTGATTTGTCTACTTGAGAGTATACGTCCTCTCTAAGGTTATGTGATTTGTTTTTGGCTAAATGTTTTCACTTTAGTAAAGTTTGTCTCTACATCATCTACAAATTAATAATTAATTATGTTAATCGATCATCTTTTCAGTGATGATTTGTAAAACATGATTTTTAGGGGGTCACAGCTCTCATATGTGTCATATACAGTTGGTGTAGAAATGATCTCCTGTCTGTACATAAGATCAAATATTTTTTTATTTATCTTTGTTTATTTGGTGAACTTCATTTTGTCCAGAGGGGCTACTACATTTTTGTTCTCATTTGTTCTAATAGTATTTATATTTACTTTCAATTAATAAATAAAATTCTCCTGAAAACCTGCTTAAGAGGTCTTCCTGTTACGTCATACCTGCATATACCTCAAATGTTCAGAGGTGTAGGCTTAAAGGTTTTGTCCCAAGTTTTGGGAAACACTCTGTTGAAGCTTGTCCCTGACATCTGGAAAGCATGCGCTTACTTTTTTTATCAGTTGTCAAAATGTGTGAGGATAAAAGAAAACTTTTACACTACTACTACAAAAGAAAAGAAAACATGTACCACAAATTTTGATTTGTTCATGAAGGTGTACACTGAGTCTGAGGTTTAGAGTGTGTCTTTCCCGATATCACCACTAGAGAGCAACATAACTCTGAAATGTCTCAGCTGTGAGGTCACTACAGAGAAACAGCTGCCAGAGCATTTCCGCACCTCCAACATAACAAAGGGTTCCCTGACTTAAATTTTCAATAGTTAAAGCAAGATTCTTATAAACAGCCTGTTTCCAGAAGACCAGACCAATACAGTTAAAGTGAAAACTAAAATTAAACTGTAGGTCTAAATAACTTTTCCCCAATGCTACCGAAGATTTGAGCACTTGTAAATTATCATCAGATAAAATTTAAAATATCTTTAATTTTAATACAACAACAAATCTACAGTAGGAGACAGTTAAAATTCCTGGACAGGCTAATAGATAGATTTATATTGTCTTATTTCACTAATATCAGTGTTGTGTTGATGACAGCAGAAACTGTCATTCATGTCATTCAGAAACCTTTAATGCATGTTTTGCATCTATCAGAGGAAATAAATGTCTCAGACAGTCTTGGACTTCACCACTTCCTTTTCAAGTCCGCACAGTCAGGTTAATGATATAAAGTGTAACTCAGCACCTGTCTGATGTCACCTAAATTTGAACCTTGAAGACATTCACCACAAAAATGTCAAAATTACCTAATGTGAGATGGAGGACAAAAACTGAAGGCTTTTCAGTGGAAAAACAGGTGTAAAGACAAAAAGTCACTGACAGAGACAGACAGACATATGATTACATAGCTGCAGAAAACTACAACCCTATAATTGTGATACAGAAACTACAGAAAAACTATCTTCATAAAACATTGTTTTTGTGTATGTTATTACTTGGCAGTGATACACCAGCCTGATATTGATCTTATTCAGTGTAATGCAACACAGCAATCATCTCTACTTGTAGTGGTGAGGTTGTGTGTGTTATGTGTGTGTGTGTTTTTTAATAAAGTTAAAAATATTTCAAACATATGTTTGTCAACTGTTGTTTCAGTAAGAAGAATTTTCTTACAGACTACATAAACATAGCTCCAACTTAAAGATGTTGAACTTTAAAGTAGTTTTTTGTGCAAGCAAAGTAATTATTATTACTCATGGTCAGTAGTCTAGAGCAGTAGTTCCCAACCTTTTTGGCTTGTGACCCCAAAAAAGCAGCATGTAGTTGTTTTCTGAAATGAATAAGTTGTCTGCACAATGATTTCCCTCCTAAATGGTTTCATATATATTAATTTAAATGAGACACAAAGAGGTATAACAACTCATAAAAAACAAATATTATAGAAAAGTTAAAAAAAAAAAATACAAAATTGTGTATCAGAATATTCTTTCTTCTTTCCTCTCCCATTAATCATCTCACGACCCCTTAGATTTATCCTGTGACCCTTTTGAGGTGCCTGACCGCTAGGTTGGGAACCACTGGGCTAGAGGGTAGAGCCCTGATAGTACAATATTAATGGTAAGCACTAAGCACTGTTATGTAATATTATTCCACTTTATCTAACATTAACTGAATGTAGAAGATTTTAAACTTCATTCATTAAAACTCTGGAGGAAGGATGCCATATAAACTGATTTCTCATTTTAATTACTCTGTAATGTAAACTTGTGCTATTTCTGCTCATTTTGGCATATCAGCAATCCAGAGAGATCTGTAGTAGACCTATCACACCAAAATCTAATCTATGAGGAAGAAGGAGAGAGTAAATTAAAAAAGATGCATGTTTAGCAGGTTGCTTGTTACCAAGGATGTAAATGAGATGAAAACAAAAATAAAAAGACCAAGAAGTACAATGAACAAAAGTTTTTATTTGTTTTTGCGGGGTTACAATATGTAAATTATAACAACATAAATACACAAAGCAATATTAATGCAATCGGGTGAGACCTTTAAACAGAAATTAGTGCTCAGGTTGAAAATATAAATGGATCTAAAGTGGTTGTTTGTGCGTCTGTGTCACATCCTGATCACTGTATCTTGACCCCGTCTACTGTATTGCATGTACTGTATTATACTGTAACAAATTTCCCTGCAAAATTACAGTAAACTACCTGCAACTGTAGTTGCCAACATTTTACAGTTTTTTTAGTGTCACTGCTGTAATTTACTTTAACAGTTAAGTGCTGTAAAATGTATTACAGTACTCTGCATTAGAATGTGAAGTTTACAGTTTGATACTGTAGCTAGGCCTGCAGTAATATACTGCATTTTTACAGTGTTTCTAGTGTAATCTACATGAACAGTTTCTTACTGTAAATGTTACAGTAAACAACTGAAAAGTTTGCTTCTTATTCATTTTAATAAAAACAACTATAAATTGCAGATATATACTGTAAATAACAATGTGTCTTCAATCTTAATGGTCCAGTAATGAGATCAGCTCAGTTTTACATTTAAAAATGCGCAACCCAAAACTCACTAAGGAAGAAAGATAGATAAGGCTTTGAATGAATAGAAGGAACATTGTGCATTAATTAAAAGACCCCTGTCAGGATGACGAATATGGGATGTTCTGTGACGAGATGCCTGTATGAGCAAATACCAACACTGAACTTCATACAGTATCTTTCAGCTTTGCAAACTGGGAGATCCTCATTTGCAAATGTGTATTCTGGATATTGCAATAAACATCTTAAAGACAACTTGCTCTCTTTGAAGTCATCTTAAACTTCCACCACATAGACAAACCCAGACCTTGATAATCCACAGTCCCACAGATTGTAAAGATAATATTAAAAATATTAATTTTCTGGCAAGCTGCAGCTGGACACATTATTAGCTCTTCAGGTGAGGAACTGTATCATGTCTGATGTCTCAGATTCTGTGTGTTACATGATACGGTGTGTTTTGAACTTCAGCAGCAGACAAGCACAGACAAAGAGCTTTACTGGAATGCAGGCAAAGGTAAAAGAGATTCAAATGATAAATTTCACATGGAAGCAGAAAATGTTTAAATTCCCTTTTAGTTCCTCATTGTATTAATTGTGCTATACTGTATATTGTAGATACACTTGGGTGTCTTACTTTACCTGCTGGTGCACTCTGTCTTTTAAAGAGCATTTTCTCTGTTGTTACACTTTCTTAATTGTGTCACTTTAATTAACATTTACCAATCAATTTTATCCTCGACTTTAAACAGCTACTCATGTTACTACATGCTATTAAACTTCTGGTAAAACACACACACACACACGCACACACACATTTCCTGCATTTTCTTGTTGAATCTGATCAGCCAGTCAGATAATGCATTGACTTCTCCTGGTAACACATGATGCACAGCTATTCATAATTTCTATTGGTCATTCCATTTGACTGTACTCACTGTTGTCTTCCTTCCTTTTTTAACATTTGTATCAAAGCAATATGAAGGGGATTCTGTTGTTGCTTCTCTTTTGGGATGTTGTATCTTCAGGTAACGTAATAATCTTTTTTAAATAGTTGTGTAACTTCTATTTCAACATTCATATTTCTGTTTTAAAATAGAAATGCATAATATTCATAAACTGTACATACACCGCACAGATTAACATACTGCTTTTAACAATAGAAACTTGTAAAACACAACTCTCAACATTAGAGGACATACAAAATATAAAATTTAAAATTAGACATTTATAACAAATAATACGTATATATACACGTCCTACAACTCCAATATACCACTACCAAGTAATTCTTGATTAAAGTGGAGAAAACTAACCAACGTCTTCCAGAAGGGAGAAATGTGAAGTTGGCATCCTTCCATTAGAGAATAGTTAATTATCAGTCAGAAGCGTTCACTGTCATGTTACTGTGAAAGTATGAAAGTAAGTTGTTGGAAAAAAAACTCTGAAGTGAACTATGAAGCCAGTCACACTCTGTCCTCACAACAATACTGTAGAAAGTTAACAACAAGGAGAGTTACCTTCTTTGTCAGTGTCAAATGCAACAAATGCAGCGAGAGATTAAATATGACATGATTCATCTCAAAGAAAGAAGGTGTTAGATAACGTAAGTCAGATATGACCTCTCTGTCCCTTTGGTCACTAATTTTTTTCATGGTGGTTAAATGTTTCTCTGCGGCTTGCATGTGTTTATCTTCTTTGAAAATAGTAACGGCTGCACACTGACACTTACTTACTTCAACACAGCAAACATTGAGATGTGAATGACTGTCATCTGAACATCAAGACGTCCTGTTGTGGTTCAAAAAAAGTTCTACCTGACCATCAGCTAGACGTCCCTTCTGGATGTTCCAGCAACATCAAAATATGTCATTACCATCATCAACAGGCTATTTAACTATTCTGCTAAAGTTTATGTTTACAGTGTGCAATCTACAGCTTTATACATCCTGTATGTCCAGATTAACAATTTAATATGCTTTCTACCTAATATGGCTGACCCAGACTTTTGCTATACGTTTTAACAATGTGTTACTTTCAAGATAATCCTGATAATAGATTATATGAAACCAAACACATTTAGTATCTTAGTTAATACAAGACATGCAATCATTTCTACAGAAACACACTGTACCAAAATGAAACTGCATGCTTTAACTGTCAGTCTCTTGGAGTAATCTGCAATGCCACCTAAAAATCAAAATACTTACTGAACCATCCACAAAATCCTCCCTATACCTGCCCATACCTGCTCTACATAAGCCTGATTCTGTTTGTTTTTCTGTTGTGTTTGTGTGTCTTTCAAACAGAACATTGCTGTTAAAGAGCATTTATGCTTAGCCAACCTACTCTAAATATGTATTCATTAATGTATGAATAAAGGTTTAAAAAATAAATACAATAATCTTTATTATTCTTTGGATGAACAGAAATGTAAAGTCTCATAGAATCATGTATGAAAAATATTCATGAAAAATTGTTATTTAAAACTTTGTCCTACAGTGAAACACTCCTTGACATATTTTCTGACTGGATCCTCTGGACTCCAAACCTTCCCAGAGTTTGTGGCTGTTTTAATGGTTGATGAAGTTCAGTCGGGTTACTGTGACAGCAACAGCAAGAGAGCAGAACCCAAACAGGACTGGGCAAAAAAAATAATCAAAGATGATCCTCAGCTGTTGGAGGTTTACACTCGGACCTGTGTGTTTCTCCATATGATTCTAAAAATTGACATTGTCGAACTGAATCAGCGCTTTAACCAAACCAGAGGTACATATTTTCTTTTTAATTTTTTACTTCTTTAATGTTCTTTTTGTGAGTTTAAGTAGTTGTTTCTTCATTTATTTGTGCATCTACATGAACAACAGTTCACTTGAATACACTAGGTGAATACATGTTAAGCAACTTTACACATCATACACACAACACAGATAATTTCTCTCACACCATCTCCAAAATCATCCCCACCACCCCAACTGAAGATCAAAGTGATCTCTCTTTCACCCCTCTTCATCCATCAACTGTGTTTTATTTACACATTGTTAACTGTTTAAGGTAATACTGTGGTGCACTAATGCAGTGTTTCCATCATTGTAAATAACAGATATTATATAAGCAATAATGCACAAAACAAGAAGATAAAAGTGGAGGTAAAAAAAATACCATGACCTTTGTTTTCTGTATCAGGAAACTATGGAGTATATTATGGCTCTTATACCTTTGCCACCAAGTTAGTTTATGTGTTTAAATTGTTCCACAAAAGAATTTTGTTAGGATTTGTTCTCAGTTTAACCCAAAATTAGGTTTGTTTCTCCCACTAACAGAACATACTGAACAATTCATCTTTGTACAAAGCCCCAATATCCCTTGACTTAATTTAAATATTCTTCAAAAACCATGGCTGCATATTATTAAACTAAGCTTAGCAATTTTAATATCCGTGTGTAGTAACACATGCAGAACAGGACACAACGTCCTGGCTGAGCAGGTGGAGTCTAGTGACTAATCCTGAATAAAACCCTCCTTCAGTGGAATCTTCTGGAGCAGCTTCAGGACCGTCTAGTCTGTAGTTTCTCACAGGAGAAGGATATTGTTGGACTGATCCACTGGCTGCAGGGTTTCAGTGAATTTAATCTTCAGTCCAGGATCAGGTTTTATCTGTGTGTGTTAGTCAGGACTCCACCTTTGGTGTGTGTGTGTGTTTGTGTTTGTTCCTGCAGCTCACATGAAGTCACACCACCTTCAACAGTAGAGATAAACTGTGTGTTGGTCTCAGTGGAGGTAGTGTGTCTCTGTGGTAAAGACAGGAAAAGGACTCTGTTTCCCAGCAGTCTCTGCCTCTCTGTCTCTCTCTGAGTCGTCCACACTGTCCAGATGATGATTGGCTGTGAGTGGTTTCCATCCAGCCAATAACAGCAGAAGGTGTAGATCTTCTGTTTTGGTGCGTGTGGATCAGTGTGTCTCTGTGGTGAAGATGTGATATCAACTGATGATAGCTGACTGTGCTGAGATCTCACTCTGGTTTACTGCAGTCTGCGTCTCTGTCTCTCTCTCAGGTGTCCATATTGTCCAGGTTATGGCTGGCTGTGAATGGGACGATGAGACTAAAGAGATTACCGGTTTTGTTCAGGTTGGTTATGATAGAGAAGACTTCTTAGTATTTGACCTGAAGACAATGAGATGGATCGCTTCCAAACCACAAGCTGTCATTATTGAACGCAGGTGGGAGAGTTACAACATTGGATTAAACCACATTAAGGACTTCCTCACCAATATTTGCCCTCAGGGGATGAATATGAGTCTGGACTATGGGAAGAACTCTCTCATGAGAACAGGTAGAATCACATGATATGATGTAGTTTCATGGACACAATGATATTTATATTTCTGTTGATAATGTGCAGTAACATTAGAATTAAAATGAACCAACATGTAGAGAATTATTGCATATAATGAACTATAATGTGTCTGTCTGTGATGTTCGGTTTCTGTTTTTCTCTCTACCATTATCTGTCTGTCTTGCTCTCTCTCTCACTCTCCAGAGCTTCCCTCAGTGTCTCTCCTCCAGAAGACTCTCTCCTCTCCAGTCAGCTGCTTCGCTACAGGTTTCTACCCTCACAGAGCCGATATGTTCTGGAGGAAAGATGGAGAGGAGCTTCATGAGGAACGTGGAGAGATCCTCCCCAACCATGATGGATCCTTCCAGTTGAGTGTTGACCTGAACGTTTCATCAGTCTCACCTGATGACTGGAAGAAGTACGAATGTGTGTTTCATCTCTCTGGTGTAAGGGACGACATCATCACCAAACTGGACAAAGCTGTGATCAGAACCAACTGGGGTGAGACTGGAATTAAATGTTACACAAGTGAGACAAAAAAGACAAATTTAGTTTACTTAAGCATGAACAGAAGGAATACTAATTTTTTGTCTCCTTTTTGGTGCTGGATTGGACAAATAGCCTGAACTGCCAGATAGCGAGTCAGCTAGCTACCTTGGATGATAAATTGATTCCAAAATTTTGTACCATAGACTCCTGTCCTACAACTGCAAAGTGCCTTTTTTTAGCTTCCTCATTTTGGATTCTCCTACTCTCTGTTCTCTCAAAAGTCAGTGCTGTCAATTGGTCAGTGGTTCAAACTTTTGTGTCAAATATGAAGTTGAAGTCTCTGCAAACGTGATTTTGTGCTTTTCGTCCTTACTTCTGGTTCTAGTTTGTTGACGGTTTGTTTGTTATCTTGTTTCTAGCTACTCTCATCCTAAAGCATAGTTTCTTTGTCTATTTAATTGTCAATTGTGTTTCTTTGTCTGTTTTATTAATATAATTATGACACATATAGTCTTAATAAATAGATGGATAGATGTGCAACAGTTTTAACCTGCTTCTAGTCATTTTTTCTTTGTTTTTTGCTTAACAGAGATACTTACAGATATGACCATCCCCATCATTGCAGTGGTTGCTCTTGCTTTCATTGCTGCTGCTGGATTCATGTTTTACAAAAAGAAGAGAGGTGAGAGACTTAAACTGAACAATGTTTTTATTAAATGTTTTGTGTGCTTAGATTGACTTTCAGCTGATGCTTTTAACCAGATTATAAAGAAAAAACAATAGTTAATAGTCCGAAGCTATCAACAGTGAGACTAGTTTAATGATGATAGAGAAATGTAATAGGCAAAGGGTAGAAGGGCAAAATGTTATTTTAATCCTAATATTTATGTAATTTATGTAGGAGAGAAAGTAAGAGAGACTATCGGATTCAGTGGTGAGAGGTTGATTTACTGGCATTTACAAATGTGTGAAATAATATTTTTTGTCTTTTGGTCTTATTTTATCTAATCAGATATGCACTTCTATCAGGATACTTACAGGTTATAGGTTACTGGAAAATAAAGTTAAGTAAATAGAAATATTAATTGTATTCTCGGGGCATCACCAGTAACAATTTAAAGAAAAATTCTGGTATTTTCCAACCTGGATCTTATTTTTATAATTGTGACCATTCTGACCATGGGTCAAGCTAAATTTACATAAATGATTTAAAACACCTGTCTCTGAGTTTGATGGAAACTGGTGAGGATGCTGGATTTATGTCAGGGAAATGTTGCTTTATACTCAGTCTTTTAGCATGATATCATGTATGAAGCCATTAATTGTAAATTGTAAAGAACAAAACTAAGCCAGTCTGAGATGGACTTTTCAACACACTCATGAAGTTAATTGGCTCGCCAGCTATAGCTGATAAAATTTATCAGCAACTTATCATTTCAGCCTGCAAAGTCAATGATCACCAGTTAAAAATACTTTTTGTACTTCATCATTGTTATAAAATCTGCGACTGTCATCATTGTAAACTGCCTATGTGCCATGCTAAAATTAAAAGCTTGATAGGCATAGCAACAGTATCTAGTAATGTAATGTTGGCATCAAACTCTTTGCAGAAATAAAAGACAGATTATGTTATTGTGCTGCTGTTTAATCTGAAGCTCATGGGGTTAGATGCTGCAGGTTGCAAATGTCACATTCAAGTTGGTGAGCCATGTCATTGATTCTGACAGATGCAGCGTCATTTGGTTTTGGGTGAGATATCAGATGTTGGACGTGTTGCAGACACTGGGCATACTGAAAATTAAAGCCAGTTCAGTGCAGGATAAATGAACTAACAGTGTGTTTCTGACCTTTCAGCTCCTGACAACATCACTGAGCTCTCTGAGCAACCGAATCCAGAAGCTTGAGTACAGTGAGAGACTTCATGTGGTACCAAGAAAAATGAAAGATTATTTATTCACACTTCCGGTTAACCAAAGCTGCCCAGTTGTGTACACAAAATACAAATTGTTTCCTAATTCAGTGTTAAACTTCTGTGTCACATTCTAGCTGGAAAAAAAATCTTTAACTAATGATGATAGTACATTGAAAGCATAGTAAATAAATTAAGTCTGGTTATCGATATATTCCAAAATGTGATATTTTAGACCTAAATCAATCAGTGAATCAATCAAATGTGTGTTTTTGTGATTGTGTTTTATGCCTCATTATACCATGGAGACTGATACTTTCACATAGTGTCATTGTCTGCCTGAATATATACATTTATATTTTACTAGTGCAGTGCTCATTCAAAACATGCCTGTTTGGAACGGGCAAATGTCTAAAGAGTTGTGCCCCTCCCCTATACACCTCTCATGCAGACTGTTGGTAGACACTACAATCTACCAATGCTCCCTAAACACCTAATATGCAGGCTATCGGTAGACCCTACAATTTATCAATGCTCCCTAGACATCTCACACGCAAGCTATTAGTAGACACTATAATCCACCCATGTTCCCTAAATGCCTCAGGATATCTGGAGACTACAATTTTGAGTTGAGCGGAAGTTACATCATGCACTATTTCTTGAACATACATATCGATGGCCACTTTCACTTTGGATGATGAGAACAAGGAAGGCTGCTCATATTCAGTCTGTCTGCAAGATAATCCCGCCCTTCGTTGTGACAGAAAAGTCACACAACAAAACAAAAACACAACGCAGAGTCCCTGGGTGTGTAGAGAGGCTACAGCACGAGTGGGTTACACAATCACTGAACATTCATTTCCAGTGGACAAGGAAGCAAACACACTGATTTTAAGGAATTTCCCACATAAGGAATTCTGACCCAAGTATACTACAATGTAGTAACTATTACATTTACTACATCTTTTTACCTGAAAACAAACTTAATTTTATATTTAATTAAATTTTAATTATTAACTTAATTCAGAGTATCGTTTTGTAGAACCTTTTCCAACTTGCACCAAGTGCAAAAGCTCCTATCTGCACTTTGCAAGGCATTAATATCTAGTCGGTATTGTTAACACATAATATAATAATATAGTCCAAAAACAGTGTATTATGTATTGGGTATCCTTAACAAATAGCATTCTGCAAGAAAACAAGTTTTTTTTAGTTTTCTCAAAAAAGTGCATTTTTCAGATAGGAGGTTTTGCTCTTCGACCATCGATATAAAGTTCTCATGTGTGAGGATCAGGAATAGAGCTTAACTCTAAACTTTTTCAATTCAATCTCTATGGTAGTTCTTATCACTACGGATGTAATTCCATCTCAAACCACAGAGTGGCGCTGTCCGTATTTCTACTCGTTGAATCCATGTGCAGAAGAAGTAGAAGCAACGTTGTTTATGAGGTATTTTTACATATTTCTGAATGTACCTGAGACATCCAGCTCTAAATCTTGAATGTACATGCCAAGATAAAGGCCTTGAATACACACGCAATACTTTTCAGTAGATCCGTTCATTGTTTGGCTCTGCACGTGAGATTTGTTGATGAGAAGAAATATATAGAAAATTGCTGGCCATATCCTTTAAGCATTGTGACAACATTTTTTTGAAATACTACTGAGTGATTTTAAATCAGTCTGGGATTACAAAGAAGAAACAGAAGCAACTGAGACAGTCTAAATCCACAGAAGAACAGTTCTCCAAGATGCTTGGAACAACCTACGTGTGAAGTATCGTGACAAACTGTGTACAGGTGTACCGAGGAGAACTGCTGATGTTTTAAAGGCAAAGTGTGCTCGCACCAAATGTTGATTTCATGTAGGTTTTTCTCTGTTTACTGAACTTTGCATGAAGTTAATTGATAAATAAAAACTATTTGTCTATTTTTGAAAGCATCGTCACTTTACTTTTAGTGCCTCAAACTTTTACACAGTACTGTACATACAGTACATAAAAAATAGCAGCATTTCAGTATAGCATAAGTGGACTAACAGTGTGTTTCTGACCTCACAGCTCCTGACAACAGCTCTGAAGTCTCCATGAAACTGAATCCAGAAGCCTGAATGAAATAAACACGCAATCCTGCATACAGTGAGTTGCTACACATGAGAATACAAAACACTAAATGCTGTGATGTGAACTATATACACCTCAAGTTAAACAAGAACCTTCTTTGTTTGTTTCTTAATTCACTTGTAAAACTGCTTTGTCACATTATAGCTGAAAAGAAAATGTTGTAGCTGAAGATGAGTGAAATTACTGAGAGAAAAAATATGCTGCATGGAACATCAGAGTTTATAAATATTATTATTACACATATTAGTACTTTAAAAGCACTATAGACAAATGAAGTCTTCTGTTTCTAAAATGTTACCGACTCATGAATATTTTAAGGTTTTTTGTTAGTAATCTTTTTTGTATTTTAAATGTGTACGTACAGATATTTAATGTATATTGTATTAAAGTAATTATAAAATGTGAGTATTTTGTATCATTTGAGTGTGCAGATAATTTTGTATGTATGTGGTTAACATGGAAAGTTTTTTTCTTTTATCCATGTTCTTTAAAATATTTGTAAATACATTTATCTTATGTACATGTTTATAATAACTGCATGAATTTAAAGATGAGGTACTTCCTTTCTGTTTCTATAAACAAGTAGATGTTGGATAGAAATCCTATTTTTTGTTGCTCTTTCTTTTGTAACAAAGTTTTTTTTTAATATAAAGTCTTTTTACATAAAAGATGAATATTCTTACAGACTAGAAGATGTTGAGCTATAAAGAAAGGGAAAAGTCTAGATCAAAAAATAAATACAATATTGTGTATCAGAAATTTGTTTTTTCTTCTTTCTTCTCCCATGAATCATCTCACGACCCCTCAGATTTATTTTGTGACCTTTTAGTGGGGCCCGACCTCTAGGTTGGGAAACACAAGGCTTGAGGGTAAAACCCTGTAATATTGCTTACCAGTATTACATAATGATAAGCACCATTATGTCATATCATTCCATATTATCTAACATTCAAGATTTTAAACCTCATTTAAACTTTGAAGGAACAATGACATCTGGACACACTTTCTAATTTCTAATTTTTATTACCCTGTAATGTAAACTTACACAAATACTTATATTTCTGTTAATTTTGGCATGTCAGCAATTCAGAGAGATCTGTACATGACCAATCACACAGGAATCTAATCTATGAGGAAGAAGGTGAGAGTAAGTTAAAAATAGAAACAAGTTTAGCAGGTTGCTTGTTACTGTGGGAAGGTGAGAGACAGATACAACAATACTAATGTAGTAGTGTGAAGCCTTTCAACTGAACTTATTACCCAGGTTGAACATCTAAATGCATCTAAATTGTTTTTGTCCATCTGTGTCACATCATGATCACTGTATCTTGACCATGTCTACTGTATTGCAGGTATTAGCTGTGTAGCTTTTACAGTGTAAAAGGAGAAACTCATTGAGGTAGAAAAACCCAGTGCTTGATCATCTCCAGTCCCACAGATTGTAAAGATAATATTAAAAATATTAATTTTCTGGCAAACTGCAGGTGAGGAATTGCATCATGTCCGATGTCTCAGATTCTGTGTGTTATGACACGGTGTGTTTTGGACTTTAGCAGCAGACAAGCACAGACAAAGAGCTTTACTGGAAGCAGGCAGGAAAAGGTAACAGAGATTCAAATTATAAAGTTCACACAGGAGCAGAAAATGTTTAAATTCCCTTTTAGTTTGAATTCTTAAGCCCTTGTTAACAAGTGAGGAGTCGTTCACTAGTTTTTGTATATAATTCCTTCTCAATAAATAGAAATAAATAGAAACTGCCTCATTGTATGAATTGTGCTATACTGTATATTGTAGATACACTTTCTTGTGTGTGTCTTGCTTTACCTGCTGGTGCATTTTTTTTTGAGCTGTTCTTCACTTTCTTAATTGTATCACTGTAATTAATGTTTACTGATTTTAGGATCAATATTATTCTCAACATTAAACAGCTGCTCATGTCACTACATGCTATTAAACTTCTGGTAAAAGACATACACACATGCACACACACACATTTACTGCATTTTCCTGTTGAATCTGATCAGCCAGTCAGATATTGAATTGACTCCTCCTGGTAACACATGATGCACAGCTATTTATAATTTCTATTGGTCACTCCACTTGACGGTACACTCTCTTGACAGTCTTTCCTCCGTTTTTTTTAATATCTGTATCAAAACAAGATGAAGAATTTCGTGTTGTTGCTTCTCTTTTGCCATGTTGTATCTCCAGGTAACGGAATAATCTTTTTTAAACAGTTGTGTAACTTCTATTTCAACATTCATACTTCTATTTCTATTTCTAATAATAGTATTTACTGTGCTGTGCAACAGTGCTGTAATCAATAAATATTGAAACACTGTAGCAACAAGAGCTATATAAATAAAAATTATTATTATTACTTATTATTATTATTATTATTATTATTATTATCTACTTACTTATTATTACAATGCCACATAAAAATCAAAATATTTCAGAACCATCCACAAAATCCTTCCCATACCTGCTCTACCTAATCCTGATTCTGTTTGTTTTTCTGTTGTGTTTGTATGTGTCTTTCAAACAGAACATTGCTGTTAAAGAGCATTCACGCTTAGCCAGCCTTCTCTAAATATGTATTTACTTATGTATAAATAAAGGTTTAAAAAATTTACAATAATCTTCATTATTCTTTGGATTGAACAGAAATGTAAAGTCTGTTGTGCTCATAGAATCATATATGAAAAATATTCATGTTATTTAAAACTTTTTTTGTCCTACAGTGAAACACTCCATGACATATTTGCTGACTGAATCATCTGGACTCCAAACCTTCCCAGAGTTTGTGGCTGCTTTAATGGTTGATGAAGTTCAGGTGGGTTGCTGTGACAGCAACAGCAAGAGAGCAGAACCTAAACAAGACTGGGCAAAAAAATTAGTCAAAGATGATCTTCAGCAGTTGGAGTTTTACACTGTGACCTGTTTGTCTGCCCATCTGATTCTAAAAACTGACCTTATCAATCTGAAGCAGTACTTAAACCAAACTGGAGGTATATTTATCTTTATTTTTTTACTTTCTCAATGTTTTTAGTGTGTTTAAGTAATTGTTTCTTTATTTTTTTGTACATCTAGGTGAACAACAATTCACTTGAATACACTAGGTGAATAAATGTTAAGCAACTTTATACATCATACACACAATACAGATAATTTGTCTCACCCCATCTGCAAAACCATCCCCACCACCCCAACTGAAGAGCAAGAAATATGACATACTATTAATATTATATACATTTAACATATACAACATAAAATAATACACAGGCATGAATACTTTCCCAACATGTAGAGGGTTATCTACATACAAATCTATCTATAAATAGATTCATTCATACATTCAAAGTAACTTTTTGCATGTGCACATACACACCAGAAAACTCATATATCATATACAAGCTCAAGTCCACAACATCTATTGAAGCATGTGTACCTTCCTACTAGAAGGTCTTGGAATAAGGAAATGACACTATTTGATGTTTGTCTGAATGTATTAAGTATCAGAACATATATGTATCTACACACACACACACACACACACACACACACACTTAAAGTAACCTCTCTCCAACCCCCTCTTCATCTGTCAACAGTGTTTTATTTACTCATTGTTGACTATTTAACTAAGTACTGCTGTGCTGCACTTTTGCAGTGTTTCCGTCATGGTAAATAACAGATATTATGTAAGCAATAATGCACAATGACAAAACGAGAAGATAAAAGTGGAGGTAAAAAATGCCATGACCAGTGTTTTCTATATCAGGAAACTATGGAGTATATTTTGGCTCTTATACCTTTACCACCAAGTTAGTTTATGTGTTTAAATTGTCACACAAAAGATCTGTTGTCAGTTTAACTCAAAATTAAGTTTGTTTCTCTGACTAACAGAACATACTGCACAATTCATGTTTGTACAAAGCCCCAATATCCCTTGACTTATGTTAAATATCCTTCAAAAACCATGGCTGCCTATTATTAAACTAAGGTTAGCAATTATAATATCCGTGTGTAGTAACACATGCATAATAGGACACAATGTCCTGGCTGAGCAGGTGGAGTCTAGTGACTAATCCTGAATAAAACTCTCCTTCAGTGGAATCTTCTGGAGCAGCTTCAGGACCGTCTAGTCTGTAGTTTCTCACAGGAGAAGGATATTGTTGGACTGATCCACTGGCTGCAGGGTTTATTCTTATTTAATCTTCAGTCCAGGATCAGGATTAATCTGTGTGTGTTGGTCAGGACTCCACCTCAGTGTGTGTGTGTGTGTGTTTGTTCCTGCAGCTCACATGAAGTCACACCACCTTCAACAGTGTAGATAAAGTGTGTGTTGGTATCGGTGGAGGCAGTGTGTCTCTGTGGTAAAGACAGGAAATGGACTCTGTTTCCCAGCAGTCTCTGCCTCTCTGTCTCTCTCTGAGTCGTCCACACTGTCCAGATGATGATTGGCTGTGAGTGGTTTCCATCCAGCCAATAACAGCAGAAGGTGTAGATCTTCTGTTTTAGTGTGTGTGGATCAGTGTGTCTCTGTGGTGAAGATGTGATATCAACTGATGATAGCTGACTGTGCTGAGATCTCACTCTGGTTTACTGCAGTCTGTGTCTCTGTCTCTCTCTCAGGTGTCCATATTTTACAGGTTATGGCTGGCTGTGAATGGGATGATGAGACTAAAGAGGTTATTGGTTTTGTTCAGTTTGGTTATGATGGAGAAGACTTCTTAGTATTTGACCTGAAGACACTGACATGGATCGCTTCACAACCACAAGCTGTCATCATCAAACACAAGAAGGATAGTGACAAAGCTGGATCAATCTTCATTAAGAACGTTGTCACGAATATTTGCCCTCAGGGGCTGAAGATGAGTCTGGACTATGGGAAGAGCTCTCTGCTGAGAACAGGTAGAATCACATGATCTGATGTAGTTTCATGGACACAATGATATTTATATGCTTTGCTTTTACCATTCTTTGTCTGTCTTGCTCTCTCTCTCTCTCTCTCTCTCTCTCTCTCTCTCTCCAGAGCTTCCCTCAGTGTTTCTCCTCCAGAAGACTCCCTCCTTTCCAGTCAGCTGCTTTGCTACGGGTTTCTACCCTGACAGAGCCGATATGTTCTGGAGGAAAGATGGAGAGGAGCTTCATGAGGAACGTGGAGAGATCCTCCCCAACCATGATGGATCCTTCCAGATGAGTGTTGACCTGAATGTTTCATCAGTCACACCTGATGACTGGAAGAAGTACGAATGTGTTTTTCATCTCTCTCGTGTGAAGGACGACATCATCAACAAACTGGACAAAGCTGTGATCAGAAGCAACTGGGGTGAGACTGGAATCAAATGTTACACAAATGAGACAAAAAAGACAAATTTAGTTTACTTTAGTATTCCTTCAGTTCATGCTTATTTTTTGTCTCTTTTTTGGTGCTGGATTAGACAAACAGCCTAAACTGCCAGTTAGCAAGTCAGCTAGCTGCCTCAGTTGATAAATTAATTTCAAAGTTTTGAATGTAGACTCCTGTTTCACGACTGACTGCAAACTGCCTTTTTTAGCTTCTTCATTTTGGATTCTCCTGCTCTCTGTTCTCTCAAAGGTCAGCGCTGTCAGTTGGTCAGTGGTTCAAATTTGTGTTTGAAAATTGAAGTTGAAGTCTCTGCATGTGATTTTGTTGTTAATTTAGTTTTTCTGTCCTTACTTCTGGTTCTAGTTTGTTGACGGTTTGTTTGTTAACTTGTTTATAGCTGCTCTCATCCTAAAGCAGTTTCTTTATCACTTTAATGTTTGTTTCTTTGTCTGTTTTACTAATATAATTATGACACATATAGTCTTAATAAATAGATGGATAGATGTGCAACAGTTTTAACCTGCTTCTAGTCATTTTTTCTTTGTTTTTTGCTTAACAGAGATACTTACAGATATGACCATCCCCATCATTGCAGTGGTTGCTCTTGCTGTCATCCTCATAGCTGCTGCTGGATTCATGTTTTACAAAAAGAAGAAAGGTGAGAGACATAAACTGAGAGATGTTCTTATTAAATGTTTTGTGTGCTTAGATTGACTTTGAGTTGATGTTTTTAACCAGATTATAAAGGTAAAACAAGCCTCAATTAATAGTCTGAATCCATCAACAAGACTAGTATAATGATGATAGAGAAATGTAATAGGCAGAGGGCAGAAGGGCAAAATATTATATTTATCATAATATTTATGTAATTTATGTATTCAGTGGTGAGAGGTTGATATACTGGCATTTACAAATGTGTGAAATAATATCTTTTGTCTTTTGTTCTTATTCTATCTAATCAGACATGCACTTCTATCAGGATACTTAAAGTTTACTGGAAAATAAAGTTAAGTAAATAGAAAAATTAATTGTATTCTCGGGGCACCACCAGTAACAATTTAGAGGAAAATTCTAGTGTTTTTCATCCTGGGTCTTATTTTCATAATTGTGACTATTCTGACGATGGGTCAAGCTGAACTTACATAGATGATTTAAAACACTTGTCTCTGAGTTTGATGGAAACTGGTGAAGATGCTGTATTTATGTCAAGTAAATGTTGCTTTGTACTCTTTTAGCATGATATCATGGATGAAGCCATCAATTGTAAATATAAAGACCCTCTATCTCCAAAACCAAGTCAGTCTGAGATGGACTTTTCAACAAACTCATAAAATTAATTGGCTAGCCAGCTACAACTGATAAAATGTGTTAGCAACTTATCATTTCAGCCTGCAAAGTCAATGATTGTCAGTTAAAAATGCTTTTTTCTACTTCTGTCTGAAATCAATCATCATTGTTATAAAATCTGCCACTGTTATCATTATAAACTGCCTATGTGCCATGCTAAAATTAAAAAATGCTAGCATCAAACTCTTTCCAGAAATAAAACACAGACTATGTTATTCTGCTGCTGTTTAGCCTGAAGTTCATGGGGTTGGATGCTGCAGGTTGCAAATGTCACACTCAAGTTGGTGAGCCAGGTCATTGATTCTGACAGATGCAGAGTCACATGGCTCTGGATGAGATGTCATATGTTGGACGTGTTGCAGACACTGGGCATACTGAAAATTAAAGCCAGTTCAGTGCAGGATAAATGAACTAACAGTGTGTTTCTGACCTTTCAGCTCCTGACAACATCTCTGAGCTCTCTGAGCAACTGAATCCAGAAGCCTGAGTACAGTGAGAGACTTCATGTGGTACCAAGAAAAATGACTAATTACTCACACTTCTAGTTAACCAAAGCTGCTCAATAGTGTACACAAAATACAAATTGTTTCCTCATTCAGTGTTAAACTTCTGGGTCACATTTTAGCTGAAAAACAACAACAATTCTTCAACTAATGATGACAGTAGTACATTAAAGGCATAGTAAATAAATTAAGGCTTTGGTCACTAATATGTTCCAAAATGTGATATTTTAGATCTTAATCAATCAATCAATCAAATGTGCATTTTTATGATTGTGTTTTATGCCTCATTAATCCATGGAGACTAAAGTTTTCATATAATATTGTTGTCTGCCCGAATATATACACTTATATTTTATATTTGTACTTTTATATGTTTTTATTGTAAGCTTGTAATCTATATTTTGAAATGGGTTTAATAATCCGATCATTTTCTCAACTTTTTATAAATTTTATAATTTTTTTAAAATAAATTTTTATAAATATTTTATAAATGTTCTCAATTCTGTCTGTTATTTTACATTGGCACAATGTCTCTGTTTGGTTTCTCAGCATGCAAACATATTGATTATCCTTCCTAATGTGTTAGGAAAGGGTTTACATATTTAGTGTTCATGTGTCAATTTTGACCCATATTTGAATTCATTTACAAGCACTGAAAAAAACACTAATTATCATCCAGTAAAATGTTTTACCTGCTAAGTGACTTATTATTCATCAATAACCATAATATATATATACTTACTTTGGTATTTTATGTACCTGAGGCAACATTTAACTTAACAAATTGTTTTTAATTTAAAATAGGCACAATTTATCTGTTTTATCGTTTATGATGAACAGAACAGGCAAATAAGGCCACGAGATGATGCAATAATAAACAAAATAATTCCCAAAATAACTTGTTTATATTTTCTTACACATTAAAAATGTGCATGCTCTGCCAGGTGTGTGGTGAGATGTGAGAAATAAAGCATGAGAAAGCTGCTATACAGCTGGGAAACAATATCTGTGTCTGTGTCTATGTGTATGTGTGTCTATCATAGGCTACTTTTGGGGACAAATTTCAGACTAAAGACCAGTTAATTGGGGACAGCTTGTCCAACTGGGGACACCAGCTGTCTCCAGGAAATCAATGTAGGTCAACATAATGTCCTCAAAAGTGACATAGGTCAACGTGTGTGTGTGTGTGTGTGTGTGTGTGTGTGTGTGTGTGTGTGTGTGTGTGTGTTGCCCTTCTTGTCATGTTTGGTTTGATCTGGATGCTTAATAACTGCAGGTCAAGTACGTTTTGGTTGGAAAGTTTGACCCCTTGATGTCAGTTTGTGTATTTCTGTGTGTTGGTCTTGCAATGAAGAGGTGACCCTTCCACATGTTCCTTGACATTTTCTAAAACACAGCCTCACATAGGCTCCAGCCACCTGTAACCGTCTGTGGGATCTCACTCTGCACTCTGTCTCTCTCTCAAGTGTCCACATCTTCCAGAGGATGAGTGGCTGTGAATGGGATGATGAGACTGGAGAGATTAATGGGTTTATTCAGTTTGGTTATGATGGAGAAGACTTCTTAGCATTTGACCTGAAGACACTGACATGGATCGCTCCAAAACCACAAGCTGTCATCACCAAACAAAAGTTGGAAAGAGACAGAGCTCTCAATGAATGCCATAATTACTTCCTCACCTAGTATTACCCTGAGTTATTGAAGAAGTATTTGGACCTTGGGAAGAGCTCTCTGCTGAGAATAGGTAGAGTCACATGACCTGATGCAGTTTCACAGACACAATATTAAAATGCCTCTTCTGTTTCTAACCTCTATCCCTCACCCCTGCGCCCCTCCCCATTGTCTCACCAGAGCTTCCCTCAGTGTCTCTCCTCCAGAAGACTCCCTCCTCTCTAGTCAGCTGCCACGCTACAGGTTTCTACCTTCACAGAGCCATGATGTTCTGGAGGAAAGATGGAGAGGAGCTTCATGAGGACGTGACACCAGCTGTGTCCCTAAATGGGGAAAAAGCTGATTTTTGGGTCAGTGGTTAAGGTTAGGGTTAGGTTTATGATGATGGTTTGGCAAGATTTACCATATATTTCTGTGCATGAACAACCCATAATTACTACCGGGTCAAATTTGACCCATAAGACAACCGATGTTACTTTTTTTTCATATGCATTTAAAAAAAAGGAAAATGGTCAAAATGTTTTTTATTGTATTCAAAAGGCCATTGTAGGGGATGCAATGAAGCCTTGTTTTGATCAGATATCATATTGTCAAAATCTGATACACTGCTGTTTCACCCCCTTTTTTTTTTTTTTTTTGGCTTTTCACTAATAGAGGCCTTGCCTGGCAGATTCACATATCAGAGTTCACTTTTGTTAGACTTGACCAGGCAGATGTGCTCAGTTAGTCAATAGAAACACTGCTGCACTGTGTTTGGAAATAGACGAGTCATTATATTATTATTCTAGTGTGTTTCATCACCATTTTTAGTACCAGACTATCACTAACAATACGTGACATCACATACTTTTTCAGGGCTGAATGCAGGGAAATGAAAAGGAAACATAATGTGACCAAACCCTCACAGTGTGTTTGTCCTTCCAGATCTTGACAATAACTCTAACTGAATCCAGAAACCTGACTGAGAGACACACTCTGCATGCAGTGAATTACTTCAAATGGTTTGCAAAACAATAAATGCTGTGATGAACTATTCACATCTTCAGTTATAACAACACCTCAAATTATAAGAAAAGAGACCAATTGTTTCCTGACTCACTTTCAATGTTAATCTTAGCTAAAGTTGATATCCTACAAAAAAGGTGAAGTTGCTTTATCACTTTCAGAAACTGTTACTTCAATGGCTGATTAGGCGTTTACTTTGTAATAAAATTGTGACACTTCTATAGAAAAATGAAGATATCTAGAAATTAAAGAAATTATGGTACTTTAAAAGCATAATAGATAAATGAAGTTCAAATGTTGCTAAATAACTGATATTTTAAAACTCAATATTATATATCAGAATATTTTATATATTTTAAGGTTTGTGTTCAAAGGGTCACTTCACTAGTGGGATCTAGACATGCCTAACCAGTAGTTTTATTTGCTAAGGTAATCTGCCACCATTTCAATTAATTAAAAAATTCCTTTCTGGTGTTCAAATCATTAAAAAAATACATTTGAACACTTGACTGCAATGTTCTGGTTACTCTGCATAATTCATGGGTTTAAAAAACAGTTCAAAAGAGTATAAAATAAAATTACTCAAAAATGTGATGTGTTTTTTAAATGGCATCTGACAGTAGTAGATGGAGGAAAAGTTAAAGATAGCAACAAGATGATTAGAAGTCTGACAAAGTCTGAGCGGGTAAAGTGGAAAATCAGTTGGATGATTGATGTGGAAGCATGAAAATAAAAAATGAATAAAGCAAGCATGAATAAAGTTTTTCTGATTGAACTTTTGCAAAGCTTCAGCAGTCAAATTTGGGAAAAAGTCAAATGATGTTTTTGGACACATTTTCTAATCTTTCAGTACACCCTAACTGTCTGTTAGAGCCCTCTGTAGGGGAAATAAAACAGCACAGAGTGTATTAAAGTGTAGCACACAACTCAACTGCTGTAATTTAATTTTAACATTAACCTCAATTTTAAAATAGCCTACATCTAAATTTAGACATTTTGACACAGGACAAGCTCATGCTGATATATTTCAAGATGCATTGACTTCTCTACTTATAGTGAACTGAAATAAAATAAAATAAAAATCTGTTGTCTTCAGGAAATTTACAGCCAGTCATACAATAAAATCATATAAAAAGTAAATGGAGTTTAAAAACCTGAACTGTTTGTCCTACAGTGAAACAATCCTTGAAGTTTTACCTCACTGCATCATCTGGAGTCTCAAACGTTCCAGACTTCGAGGCTGTTGCAGTGTTTCATGAAGTTGAGGTGGCTTAATATGACACCTACATCAAGAGAACAGAACTTAAACAGGACTGGATGAGTAAATTAATCAGGGAGGATCTTCAACACTGGGAAAGAAAACACTCAACTGTATGGATTACCACCAAATCTTCAAAGAAGAAACTGACACTTTCAAGCAGCATCTCCACCAAACTGGAGGTAAACCACAGCTAAAATGTTTTACCTGGTTTACTGTCAAGCCAATCAGATGATGTCAACCAAACAGATGTAGATATTTAGGTTAACTCTTCATCTACACACCTGACTGAAGAACACAGCAGGACTCAACACACACATCACTGACACATACTGGATGCTGCCAAACTGCAACAACAGAGGCAAAGAGAATAACATCAGTGAAGGGTCAAAGCTCTTAATGTGTGTGTGAGTAATTTAGATGCAACTTTACCCCTCAGACATGCTTTAAGACAAATACTCTGCTTTGAATAATAATGTGTCTGTTACGGTCTTTCCACAAAAAGTCGAATCAAAGTGGCAAACTATTTTTTATTGTATTTAAATGTCATTTTATGTTGTGTTTCTTTTGCACTTTGTCTTAATGCTTTTAATGTTTTATGTAAAGCACTTTAAATTGCCTTGTTCAAATGTGCTATACAAATAAACTTGCTTTACATTAAAAAAAAAAAAAAAAAACACTGCTCGCACTGCACTAAACAAATGATGCTGAGAGGAGACCACAGACTTTGTAGAAGGAGAGTTTGACAGTCGCGGTCACGTTATTAACCTGCTGGCTGCTGCATGTCAGGACCTTGCAGTTAATTTGCACTCACCACTGTGTGAATCACGAGTAATCAGGTTACTCCCCAGATAGCAAAATTGCTGTGGCCCATATCTGGCCCACACCCGACACTTTCATGTGGCCCACATACCGCATGGAATGATGGCACTCGGGAGGTCCGCTCCTTTTTGCCAGATCCCGGCCACATGCAAACCATAGCAATGCCACATGTAAACCAAAAACTAAACAAATAAACCAGATCTAGCCCACATCTGGACCACAGTTCATTTTTATTCTGGCCCTGATCGGGCCCACATTCCATATCTCCATCCGGCCCACATACTGCGTGAAATGATGGCATTTGGGTGGTCTGCTCCTGTTTGCCAGATCCTGGCCACAAGTAAACCATAGCATTACTGCATGTCAACCAAAAACAAACCAAATAAACGATATCTGGCCCAAATCTGGACCACAGTTCATTTTTATTCTGGCATGTCAACCAAGAACGAACCAAATAGACAAGAACTGGCCGACATTCCTAATGTTCATATGGCCCACATCCTATATGGAATGGTAGCATTTTGGCAATGCACCCCTGTTTGCCAGCAACAGGCCTAGCAACATTGTTTTTGCAGTCACCACAGTCAACATGGTTTGCAAATTCCAGGACCTGTGGATAAAGCATTTGTGTGTCACTGGAAAGACAGCTGCCTTAAGCTGTGCAGCCCCCAACAAGGTGCTATCAGTTAATCAGTTCAATTGGGTACATGTGGGGTTCAACCCTAATTGCACAAAACAAGGCAGTGGAAACCAGTTCTTAGACTAGAGGTGGGGACTGTGGCTGGACTGTTAGGACAATAATCCCTGGACTAACATGGAACAGTAAATTCCATGTTTATAAGAGGAGGAGGCCAGGGCACACTTTGCTCTAGAAAAATTATCTTCTGGGAGCATTTCCAGAGAATCTTACCTTCCCAGTTATAAACATTATCGATGTGTATGCACCTACACTGAGCTTCACCTCTAAAATTTTATGATTAATTTAGAACCACAGTAAATCATATCTCATATCATATCATATCACATCCAGATTAGCTGGTTCTGAGTTTGCCGTATCTTGGCCAAAACTGGCCCAGATATGTTTTAAGATGACTGGGCCACATGGGCTGAATTATATGTTGGCCACCTCAGGCTCACTTCCAGATTAGCCAGTACTAATATACATATCTACATATTTGGGCCATATTTACTATGTATCACATGGGCAACTTTAGGGTCACATCCAGTTTACATATCGCAGAGAGCACTGCATCTTTGCCCAAAATGACCCACATTTGTTTTGGGATATTAAGGCCATATTTGTTATTTTACATGTAGGCTACTTCGGGCTCACATCCATTTTGTCTGGGCCAGAAATGGCCCACTTTCGTATGGCTCCTGTTGTATGCAAAGATCATAATATGATCCACACCTGTGTAGCTATGCGCCTGTGTAGCTATGCGCAGGTGGGCCAACTCGGGTCATTGAACCTTCTAGAAGTAAAATAACTGATGTCCCGAGCCAGACAATTCAAAACAGTTACCCACTAGTACAAATGATCCTGGCAGCTGTCAAAATCACCCCATTTTGCTCCGCTAAAATACTGAATGCACACTATTGTTAATCAATGAACTTTTTGTCGTACATTGAGCTATCAAATATGTCTAATTATTACATTTGCTCTAAGGGTAAAATGTATGTCTGTATAGATTAGTGATAGTCAGTGGGCTGGACGTCTTCACGCGTCAGGTGGAGTGTGATACTGGTGGAGTACGTAGGTTTCACTGTCACACACAACACACAAAGACGCACAGCAAAATTAAGACGGCGACTGGTTTGTCTACTGCAGTGGTCACTCGGCTCCTCAAAGAGTCACACCATGAAGACGGTAGAGCTTGTTATTCTGCTGATCTTCTTTCCTGTCACACTTTCAGGTGAGATTAACTTTAAGAATGTAGAAAGCCTAGCGTTATACAATTCACTTTCACTTTAATATTAGGCACTTTTACGCTGTTTAGATCAAGCTTTACCTGTACCACTTTTTAAAGAGTCGTCCTTTACATAGGGTTTAATCAATGGCTTTAGCAATGTTAAATAAATCATTTACAAATCATTTCTAGACAGGCGCGTAATCGCCACGGAGGAGACATATCAAGACGCATACCTGCCATGGGTGCTCACCCATAGTTCTGATGAACACAAAACAACTTTCATGTACAGTACCAGTCCAAGGTTTGTACACACCTTCCCATTCTCTTGAATGAGAAGGTTGGTCCAAACTTCTTACTTGTACTGTATTTTGCTTCTTTCATTTATTTCTAGTATCAATTACTTAACCTGTTGATGTCCGTCGAAATATAGCTAATAGAGATCAATTTACGTCTGAAACGTGTTAGATTAATCCATGAATCTTAACGATAAACTCGTTCACGTGTCACTGAAACTGAATATTTTCGGGATTTTGCAGAAATAACAGCTTCTGTACAGTACTGATGTTCTGAATGTTGTTAACATCTGGCTGTGTGTCAGATTATTATCTTTGACTTTATTGAATAGTGCCATTCATTGAAATTAATTTAGATATAAAAGACAAAACTGTAGCAAATGGTTTTCAAATGTTTACTCATGCTGTAAACTCAGATTATAGATTCTGTACTGCAGTATAATATAATCTAGGCCTAATATGATATAATATGTTATAATAATATAGTATTCACAGAACAAGAATTAAGTTGAAACCTCAAAGCACAGACCTCAAGTATTACTTTAATAAAGGAGGTTTTACATTTTGTATCTGGAATTGTTTTAAATACACAGTGAATGACACCAATGAATTTAATGTTTCATAAGAGGACCTTTGTGACTGTAACTGTGATTTCAAGGTAATATTCTTATTACATTTAATAATAATAATAATAATAATAATAATAATAATAATAATAATAATAATAATAATCTACATACTGTATATTACAAGAGTGTTGCAAGACAGGAATACAACATTAAATTATAACATAATAATGTGAAAACTATAAACCAAGGCATGAATCATGGGCTACATCATGTCTCAGTGTATTTTAAAAGATCGACTAATCACAGATCAGGTTTCAGGGCTCATATCATAGCAGCTTCCTACTGTACTAATAACTCATATTAATTATTATGATTACATACAGATTTTTTTTTTTTTTTACAAATGTGATCAATCAAATTAAATATAACAAAATAACATAATTTCTAAAGATTAAGATATTTTGTCACTGTTCAAGCATAATAAGGCACAATAAGGAAGTAAGTGATAGTTGTAAGTCATGCTTTGCTCACCATATGTTGTTCCACTTTCAGGAATCCCATAGCAGTGTACGGATGTTTATATCAAGATTTAACATTTTGATTAGATTTACACTTGAATGTATATGTAGTCATTACTAATCTTATATAAAATGATGATCATTAAGGTTAATAAAGCTGTCTTAGTCATTATGGCAAAATGTGTCAACAAAAAATTGCCTATTAACATATCTAGCATTCATTTGTGTTTTGAGTTGTGTTTTTGGCTGTTTGGCCAATGGAAGGTCAATATTCACTCTCCTTTTATCTTTTGTTTAGTCTCAATCATTCCAAGTATAATATCTGGCTCTTAGGTTGGTAGATGTTCTACTTTCATCACCAGCTCATCACTAACTTTGTGTGTTTGAGGTTTCATGCTGGACAAAATACTGAATGTAATTAAATGTAAGTATCATACATATGTATAAATGCATGTTTATGAAAAGTGGATTTCAAAACCTTTCAAACCTCTTTCTCTTACAGTGAAACACTCGCTGAAGTTTTTCTTCACAACGTCCTCTGGAGTCAAAAACTTCCCAGATTTTGTGGTTGTTGGGGTGATCAATGAAGCTCCAACGGGTTACTGTGACAGCATCAGTAAGATACCAGGAGTCAAACAGGACTGGGCAAAGAAACTGATAGAAGATGATCCACAACATCTGGAGTGGTACACGCAGCAGTGTTTGTCAACCCAATATGACCAAAAAGCTGACATTGACATTTTGAAGCAGCAACTGAACCAAACTGAAGGTAAGTAAAAATACTGTAAAAATGTAAAGTTGTGTTTTTGTTGAATAGCAAACAGATATATTTTTATTATAAACAGGCATGTTTACATGTTCAAACACAACACAGTTTGTTAAATGTGCATATATTCTTCTGTCATATCTCTCCCTCTATTACCAGCCATGTAATGTGAGGGACTCTTTCAAAATGGGTGGTCAATATTAATATTATATATAGGTTCCCTGGTAGTTATGTGCTGGATTCACTGAAAAACTGAGCAACATGGTTCTGCATTTGAGTCTGGGCCTTGCTTTGTGTGTGTTTGTTTGTGTGTGTGTGTGTGTGTGAGGCCCTTTTTGTCATGTATGGTTTGATCTGGATGTTTAATTCAATTAATTAATTGCAAGTCAGGTAAGTTTTGGTTGGAAAGTTTGACCGCTTGATGTCAGTTTGTGTATTTCTGTGTGTTGGCCTTGCAATGAAGAGGTGACCCTTCCACATGTTCCTCAACCTCTAAAATGTAGGCTCACATAGGCTCCAGCCACCTGTAACCCTCTGTGGGATCTCACTCTGCACTCTGACTCTCTCTCAGGTGTCCACATCTTCCAGAGGATGAGCGGCTGTGAATGGGATGATGAGACTGGAGAGATTAATGGTTTTGGTCAGTTTGGTTATGATGGAGAAGACTTCTTAGCATTTGACCTGAAGACACTAACATGGATCGCTCCAAAACCACAAGCTGTCATTACTAAACTCAGGTGGGACGGAGATAGAGTTCACAATGAATGGTGGAAAAACTTCCTCACCCAGCATTGCCCTGAGTTAGTGAAGAGATATTTGGACTATGGGAAGAGCTCTCTGCTGAGAACAGGTAGAGTCACATGACCTGATGTAGTTTCATGGCCTCAATTTTAAAATGATAAAATGTTTCTAACCTCCCTCCCTGCCCCCCTCCCCCTTGTCTCTCCAGAGCTTCCCTCAGTGTCTCTCCTCCAGAAGACTCCCTCCTCTCCAGTCAGCTGCCACGCTACAGGTTTCTACCCTCACAGAGCCATGATGTTCTGGAGGAAAGATGGAGAGGAGCTTCATGAGGACGTGGAACATGGAGAGATCCTCCCCAACCATGATGGATCCTTCCAGATGAGTGTTGACCTGAACCTTTCATCAGTCACACCTGAAGACTGGAAGAAGTATGAATGTGTGTTTCATCTCTCTGGTGTGAAGGACGACATCGTCACCAAACTGAATAAAACAGTGATCAGAACCAACTGTGGTAAGACTGGAATACTGACTTTGCAATGGTTATTCCCTAAAAACATATGTTGCCCAATAAAATATATACATATCATTTGCTGTAAATGTGGTGGTAACTCTGGCTTCTGATTATACAATTTGAATGAGTTTAAAACAAGTTTATCAGTCCTGAGCATTCTGGAGCTGTGGGTTAGTCCAGGGTTAACAAACAAAACTGCTATTTTGCTCACTGAAATAAATGTAGTTTCTTACTTGTTACATTATGCACATGACCTACGTAAATTACAAGTGGATTGAATAAAATGCAGTTCAGTGGTTGAGACAAAGGGCTCTCTTTTGCCACCAGCGTACTGGCATTTACCTGAAGTTATATCCTCACCTGCACCAGTCTGGTGTCTGGGTGAGTTGCCATGTGCCTCGTGGGAGGAAAAGTGCAGTGGAAGATGTGCTGTTGCCAATCCAGCAGCACACTGCAATCTAGGTGCCAAGAATAAGTGAGTTTTGCGCAGTCCACTGTCCACCTGCTCAGGAAAAGGTTGACAGCACAGCGAACCTATGATCTTTAATATTACTGTCATTTTCTTTGGTGAGGGCTCACTCAAATAAATCTCACCAAAATAACACAAACACCCTTATTCCTGCTTTGTATTTAAAACAAACCAATCTAATCAATTTAAACTTTAAAAATAATTTCATAAAAAATAAATACAACATGAAAAACCAGGATGTTCATCCCTCCAGTAGAGTTCAGAGACTGTAGAATCAATGCAAAGGCTGAAGAACACCATTATTTAAAAAAGATATTTTCTCATTTGGTGTTCTGATGATGGTGGTGGAGAGCGCTGTCTTACATGTCAGTCCAAAGTCTCCCATAGGTTTTCAGTTGGGTTGAGCTCTGGTGACTGTGAAGGCCATAGCATATGATTCACATCATTTTCATACTTATCAAACCAGTGACCCCTCATGCCCTATTGTCATCCTGGAAGAGACTCCTCCCATCAGGATAGAAATGTATCATTATAGGATAAAAGCAATCACTCAGAACAGCTTTGTATTGATTTGCAGTGACCCTTCTCTCTAAGGGGACAAGTGGACCCAAACCATGCCAGCAAAATGTCCCCTACAGCATAACAGAGCCACCAGATCCCCTCACTGTAGGGGTCAAGCATTCAGACCTGGACCAGTTTGTCACCTGTCTGTATCTTGTGCGCACAAGATAATAACTTATTATCTGGTGCATAGAAGGTATTATCTTGTTCTCACAAGATAATACTGTTACTATAACGCTAGAAGTCACACTTTACAAATAATGAGCTAGTAATACATCCACAGTATAAAACTATCAGCAACTAACAGCAAAAATAAACACAAATGATTTGACACAACATTTACAGCAATAAAACAATGGCTCTTACACAAAACAAGAACAAACTAGAATTGTTGCTCATCTAAGGAAACGTGTGACCACGTGAGAGTGCACGCTGCAGTTTTTTTGTGAAATGTGTGCCTATTATGACATTTTGGACTACCAACAAGAAAAACAAAAGTGGTGAGCTATGTTCTGCTATCGCTCTGGAGCTTGTTGTCTGCTCCTTTTTTGAGGAAATAATGTTTTAGCTGTGTGTGCTCAGCAGTGGGCGTCATTGCAGGTGTGTTTTGTTGTGAAATGTGTAGTGGTTGACAGCGGCAGCTAGCTGTCTTATTAGCTTGAGAGCTAATATCTGCAGGGTGTTTCTAGTCAGATAGCACAGTTTTTTTTGTGTTGTGTCATTTGTTGATGTTAGCAGGATAGAGGTAAGGCACTTGGGAGCACACAGAAACGTCACTTTTGTTGGATTTACGCGGAAAATCCAGCCCAGGGCCTTCACATAGAAATCAGTCCACAGGCAACCGAGAAAGTCTGGGAAGGACTCTATTTTTACATTACATTACTACCTGTTCACTCACTGGCAATAAAAAAACATTAAGATATGTAAATTGCTTCCCAATTCTATATATAGAACCTTTAAAAAGAGACATCACCTGCTCTTGGCAGTGTAGTTGAACTACTGTACTTATATTTTCAACTCTGCACATCCTGGACAATAATGAGTTTCCTCAGCGGAAAACACTCACAGGAAAAAAGCCCTTGGAGAGAAAGTCCTGTGTTTTGGGGGGATGAAAGTAACAAAAGTGGTTGTAAATACTGTTGTATGATTATCATACATCATTATAGGTGAAAATACCAAAAATGCATTGGCATGCACTTGATGCACTGTGAATGTTTTGTTTTTGTTCCAGTTTCTCCCTCAGAGTCCCCTGCTGGTCCTGTTATTGGAGGTGTTGTAGGACTGCTGCTGCTCCTGGCAGTCTGCATCACTGGAGTCTTCATCTGGAGAAGGAGAGATAATGGTGAGTGACAACAATACTTTTACTCATCATGACACCATTTAACTCCATTGTTTCAGCATATTTCAGCAACATTTTAGGAAAATATTTATTCTGAATGAATAAAACAAATAACAGTGTAACCTGGCTGATGTTCAGTAACGTGATCTCCAACTGATGAGTTACTCTCATCTTTTACAATAAAAGCAGAAATCAGTGAAATTAATACAGTGTTTCTAAAAAACATTTATTAGTGTTTTCCTTGTTTGGTTTCATAAATTCTAACATGTTAAATTTTGAAATATTGTAATCTCTCATCTGTATTTCAGGATTCAGGCCTGCAAACTGTGAGTAATCTGTCAGTTTATCTCTCTACAAATAAATGCAGTTAATAGTTTAAATTGAATTACTGACACTTTGCTTTTCTTTTATAGCTTCACACTCATCAGCTCTTAACTGATCACAGTGAGTATTTCATCATGTCATCAACACTGTGCAGATACTGTATGAAGAATCTCTCTGTTGCTCCTCCTGAAACTAGCTACAGTATACTGATATAATACTCTCATAAATATACTGAAAGTCTGTCTTTGTTAAAAAACTGTTTGTCTGATTTGACAGAATTTCTCAGTCAAGTGATCCAGTATAGTTACAGGAAACAGCTGACACTGAGTTTTTAATGTAATACTGATTGAACGTTTTACATGCTGGACCAAAATCAAACATATTGGATATAATATGAAATCAAATACTGTATAATATGACCACTAATAATTCCAGGTCCTTTTCTATTTGTTACTCTGTCTTTGCAGCTTTCCAGTAAAGATTTAGAGGAGAATAGTGAACTCAAATAAAGATGCTGTGGCTTCAATATTTTATTCTATTTTGCAACATAAATGTTCATTAACAAAACTTGTTTTAATGAATATTGAGATGTGACATCACAGGACCCGTCAGAAAGTCACATGATACATCAAACTAAAGTGTGAATTCATAGATCAGATTCATGAGTTTCAGGTCATCAGTGGATGCAGTGAAGAATGATATCTGTGAAGATTATCTGAGAGCTGATAGAAGCATTAATGTTGATGTGAATCCTCCACTGCAGGAGTAACAACATCTGGAGAGAACTGATGCTGCTGTCCAGCTGTTTCCTCAAACCATTGGTGGAGATGAATCACTGCAGCAGCTACCAGACACCAAAGAGCCACAACGCTACTGCATCTTTTGTCTTCAGATATCAATTTCATGTCAGTTAGTCATGTGATGTACTGTCTTTGATGATGATGGGAGACATGCAGCACTTTAATCTCTGCTTTTAACACTGGAGTCAAACCTAAAACTTTAAATGTTCAACTACTCATGCTTTCACTAACAATTAGTTTGACAGTTTGCATTTTAGAAACACTAATGAAGATTCTGCACTAGACCACGATTGAAAAAACACAGTTTTTGTTTCTCTCTTTGTTTCATTGTGATTACAGTTTGAACACTGCATCTCAACTTCTCTCACTTTAACTAAAGTATAAATATCTGAGTTATGTTTTAGTCTTCCAACACACATTGCTCCTCCACTCCAAGTAACAGCTGTAACTCTTTTTAAACATCAATTTGTAAACATTTCCACAATTTTACACAACATAAATACATTTTTGATTATTTAGATAAAATCACATATTAAAGCAATAACACTTCTTGGAGCTTAAACATTTGTATCTTATACATTTGCCATCTTCACGTCCTGTATTTGTCATGCGGATGATAAATGTTAATGTCATTGTAACATTATTGTTAATGCTCATATTATTGGTGTTAGAGGATTAATGAGGGTTTTATCTGTGGTACTGATAGATGTACTTTATTTCATATTGCCAAACTGGCAAAATTGATTTGTCTACGTGACAGTATACGTCTTCTCTAAGGTCATGTGATCTGTTTTTGGCTAAATGTTTTCACCTCAGATAAAGTTTGTCTCCACATCTACAAGTTAATAATCAATTATGAATTGTTAATCAATCATCTTTTCACTGGTGAATGTAAAACATGATTTTTTGGATGTCACAGCTCTTATATGTGTCACATACATTAGGTATAGAAATTATCTCCTGTCTGTACATGAGGTCAAATGAGAATTAGAAAAAATATTTTTTCACTTATCTTCTTTTTTTATTTGGTGAACTTCATTTTGTCTAGTGACGCTGATACATTTTCTACTGTCATTCTTGTTCAATTTATTCAATTAATAATTACAATTTTCCTGAAAACCTGCTTAAGAGGTCTTCCTGTTACATCATACCTGTGTCTACCTCAAATGTTCAGATGTGTAGGCTTAAAGGTTTTCTTCCAAGTTTTGGGAAACACTCTAGTGAAGCTTGTCCCTGACATCTAGAAAGCATGAGCTTACTTTTTAAAATGTTATCAGTTGTCAAAATGTGTGAGGATAAAAGAAAAAGTTTACACTACTACAGAGGAGTACACTGAACCTTGTGACTCAGAGTGTGTCTTTCCCTATATCACCACTAGAGAGCAACATAACTCTGAAATGTCTCAGCTGTGAGGTCACCACATAGAAACAGCTGCCAGAGCATTTCCACACCTCCAACATTACAAAGAGTTTCCTGACTTTAAGTTTTCAACAGTTAAAGCAAGATTCTTACAAACAGCCTGTTTCCATGAAAGATCAGACCAATACAGTTAAAGTGAAAATTAAACTGTAACTTTTCAACCGTGTTACTGAAGATTTAAACAATTGCAAATTATTATCAAATAAATCCAAAACTTAGCAACAGATATACAGCAAATTACTTTTGGAAACAATCACCTGCATAGACCTCTGTACTGTAAGTGATGGTCATGATGTTTAGATGTCAGAAAGGAGGTTGGTAGTAAAATTCTTAACAGATAAATTTACACTGTTTTATTTCCTTAATGTCAGTGTTGTGTTGATGACAGCAGAAACTGTCATTCAGAAACCTTTAACACAATTGTTGCATCTATAGGAGGAAACAAACATCTCACTCAGTCTTCTTCACCAATTCCTTTTGAAGTCCCCACAGTCAGGTTAATGATATAAAGTGTATATAAACCCTTAAAATCAGCACCTATTTGATGTCAAATGGAGATGGGAAATCATTTATATTACAGAATGTGAAAAACACATAAAATGTACAAATAGATTTAGGTAAAATATTACCTAAATAAACTGGAAAGCTAAAGACATTCACCACAAAAATATCAAAATTACCTAATGTGAGACAGACAACATGTCTCGACCATAAACCTACATTGTTTTTTTGTTTTTGATTTATATTGTCTTATTTCCTTAATGTCAGTGTTGTGCTGTTGACAGCAGAAACTGTCATTGAAAAACTTTTAATGATTAATGAAGTTGTTGCATCTATCAAAGGAAACAAACATCTCAGACAGTCTTGGATTTAACCACTTTCTCCTCCACAGTCGGGTTAATGATTATGTCTTCTATGTTACTGAATTATGAATCAGTGAACTTGTAGATCATTTTGTTTTGTACTTTCAGCGGTCAAATATGTATAATTATTAGCTCCAAGGGTAAAATGTGTGTCTGTATAGATTAGTGATAGTCAGCTGGCTGGACACCTTCACGCATCAGGTGCAATATCATACTGGTCTACTTTGGTCCCACCTTCCCACACAACACACGAAGACGCAGGACAAAATTAAAACGGTGACTGGTTTGTCTACTGCAGTGGTCACTAGACTTCCCAAAAAGTGATGCCATGAAGACAATGGAGCTTGTTTTACTGCTCATCTTCTTTCCTGTCACACTTTCAGGTGAGATTAACTTTAAAAACATATATTTTTTTAACATTTAGTTGTTGAAAATTACTCGTTTGTTTTTTAGTGAGAGGCCTAACGTGATACAATTCACTTTCATTTTCAAATTTACGCAGTTTAGATCAAGCTTTACCTGTACCATTTTTGATAAGTTGTTCATTATAAAGGGTTTAATCAATGGCTTTAGCGATGGTAAATAAATTATTTACAAATCCTTTATAGACAGGCGCGTAATCACCGCGGGGGTATAACAAGACGCATACCTGCCATGGGTCTATTACAGGTAGTGAAGTTAGATTTTACAGCGAGCCGAGCGGTTTCCGATGTTTCAGGCTTTTCTATATAGTACAGAGATTGGTCCATAACTAAAATTACAGGAAGTGCCAAAATTTAGTTAGCAGAGGTGCGCACACACAGGGGTGGAGCAGCAATTTTAAAAGTGTGGGGGTTCTAGAGGTGGGACATGAGCACGGCAACCCCCCACCTTCAAGCAGTGTTCCAGTCTCAACATGCCAAATCAAAATGAATGCCATGTATTTAAACATTTTTTCTACTACTGTAGTTGTAACCACTGCTTCAGCTTACCATAAAATAATTACTGAGACCATATGAGTGTAACAACTGAGCAGAATTTATTTAGGGTCTCATAGCAGTTTACTACTTACATCCAGTTATTTGTATGAATTGCTGTACTGGAGCATAGCTATCCTTATTATACTTAAGATAATCACAGAGTATCTTTATCCTACTTCCTCACATACCTTATAGACATGAAATTAAAGGAAACTTACACTTCCATTAAAATGAAATGGATGGTTATAGATGCATAACAAATTGAACCGTGGTAACAAATCAGTATCAGTTAAGAGTCATTTCTGAGTCCATGGACTAGTACAACCTAAACTGTCTTCAATTTTCTTTAAAAAAAAAAAGTGTCTCTTTTAGTAGGAATCCAAAGGGGACCTTTAATTGTCTTTAATTGGGAAATTAAATATCTTAAGTTGTCCAGGAGGTTTTGTATCAGCAGGTGCAAATTCCTCTCCAACAGCCACAGGGAAGAAGTGGTCCCTCTTCATCTGAAGTCTTCCTCAAAGCTAACAGGAGAAAATCACATAAGCAGGTGATTTGAGGCTAGTGAGTGCAGAGAGTGAGAAACTAGCTCTCACAGGCCACAGCTACAACTATCTGAACCCTTTTTAAGCTCAATAATAAATAGTAATATTACTGTGGTCTAGCTTTAATATACAATACAAACTATAGCTCATTCTAATTTATATTAAATGCAAAACACACATTACTCCCTAACATAAGGAGTCAAACTATGACGTCTAAAGCAACATATTCCTTTGACATTTAGCTTAAAACAGCATGAACTATGTGAGTTTACATTCTGGACACAGAGGTAACTTGTACATATTCTTGCCTAAGTCCGTCCATCATTGTGGCTAATTAGCGACTAGCTTAACTCACGATTAGCGTTTAGCATGCTAATAAACATTAATTTGGTAAGATAAGATTTTACCATAAGGCAGGCAACACATTGCCATAAGACAGACAGATGTTACACATCTTAAATATGAATGCTCACCTTTGTCTATGACTATTTAAAAAACGACAATAGAAGTGACTTTAAAAACCAAATTTGCCACCTGGCTTACATTTAGGATAGTTTATTTCATTTATGTTCAGTGATGTTAGCTGAGTTGACACGTCACATAACAAGACAAAGTTACAATTACAGTTACAATTCTACATTACTAACTAGTTAAATAGCTGTTTCATACCTCTGATCTATTATTCTCTAATCTGTTATCACAGCCAGCGGTGAGTTACAGAAGCATCGTTGCTGAATGCACAAACGTAACTTTACTATACTTCAACTGTTTACTCTTCCCTGGCCTGGTGGATTGGTCAAACGGCTGTGATTGGCTGGATGACTGTTCAATTAATCTAACTTGACCAATAGGTTCTTCATGTATGGGAAACTCAGTTTCGTTTCATCAATGACTACCAATTATGTTTGCTGTGAAAGTGCGGGTGTCACAACACCGGTAACACTCACGGCTGCGACGCCCCTGCCCACACATAGTTCTGTTGAACACAAATCAACTTTCATGTACGGTATCAATCCAGAGTTAGGACACACCGTCCCATTCTGACTAGTAGTGTAATTTGCTTCTTTTATTTCTCTATAGTATCTATTACATAAACTGTTGAGATGTATTAATGAGATTAATTCAGGTCTGAAACGTGTTGGATTAATCTGTGAATTTTACCTGTAATGTCGTTCAGGTGTCACTGACACTGAATATATTTTGCTGAAATAACAGTTTCTGTACAGTTCTTGTGTTCTGTATGTTGTTAACATCTGGCTGTGTGTCAGATTATTTCTTTTGACTTTATTAAATAGTGTCATTAGCGAAATGACCTAAATATAAAACATACAACTCTAACAGATTGTTTTAAATGTGTACTCATACTGTAACCTCAGATTACGAATAATATAATACATTAAAACAACATAATATTCACAGAACAAGAATTAAATTGAAATCTCAAAGCACAGACCTCAAGTATTACTTTAATAAAAGAGTCTTTACATTTTGTATCTGGATGTGTTTTAAGTACACAGTGAATGACACCAATGTTGTGGAAACTTGATGTAGGAGCCATGAATGGATTAATTTCAAGTCAGAATGAATTGCAAAGTAGTAATTCTTTTGTTTTATATTTTGGGTTATTTTGGTTTGTTTATTATTGCACGATCACGGGGATTGATAATCAGGTCACATGGATATGGGCGGTGGTATCCTATAGTTAATTTAAGCACCTGTTCACCTGCATGCCAGCTGGTAAGAGACAGAGGGTGAGTGGGTCCTCGTATTTTTTGTTGACCGCTGTTTTTCACCTGAACGCTGTTTTTCACCTGAACGCTGTTTTACACCTGAACGCTGTTTTACACCTGATCGCTGTGATTATTTTGAGTAGCCTATATTTTGTGCAAGTTATAATAAGTTGATCTTTTTCATTAATAAAAGTTATTAAACCTACAGTTTTGATCTCAGCGAATCTTTTTGGTAGCGTGTCGGACAAACGGCAAACAAGGCCCAACCTCAGCCTCTCAGCGACTTTTACGTTGTTGCCAGTAGTCGCTACATTTTTGTCAACAAAAAACGGCATTAAAAGAAACATCATCGGAAGGCGCATGGGCTCAAGGATCGATTGGAACGGGATTAAACAAAGCGATCATCGGGGGTGAATGACTGAAGAAGGCACCGGCTTTCAACTATCACAACTTCAGGAGCCGCAGTCAAAGCCAACCACAAAGCCAACCGGTGTTTATACGCATTAAGCTGTGTATTAATGGAAGGAATGCGGCTTGCATATTCACTGCTGTGTGTCCGCTGGGGACGACTGGCTGATTGATTACCGGTGCTGAATTATCTCCGTGATGCAAAAATAAGGAATCTCCGCTTGGTCTCTCTGAAGTTGCCGCTGCGCTGTTGATGTGGAAATGTGATGTTTGCTGGATGAATTGCCTTTCGGTCTGTGGATGTGTCCTTAAATGCACAAATAATGTATTGGAAAAGCCATCGAAAAGGAACTCAAAAGAGGAAAAATGAGTCAAATAAATGCTGGTGTTGCAAGTTCTCAAATGGAGTGTGGGAAAAGAAAAGTTCAACTCACTGCAAAGGCGTTGGTGAATAAAATTGAAAAGCTTCAACGGGAACGCAAAATGACTGTGAATAAAATTAAAGGGCTCATACCACAAATGAAATCATTCATGAAAAAAAGGGAAAACGTCTCTCATGTACAACCCCTTTTAGAGAGTTTAATTCAACTTTGTGAAAATGCCAACATGTCACATAATATGTTGATTCCTTTACTCCCAGAGGATGAACAGAGGAAACAAAATGAATGGTTTTCCAGCATTGTGAAATACAGCAACACATTTAAAGGGCATGTTGAACAATGGTTGAGTGAACCAGAGGAACTGCTCCATTATGACAGTTGTGTTCAATCTGATCCTGTTGGAATCAATGAAGATGTGTCTTTTCTTCAAATAGCCGATGAACCTCAAGTAATAATGCAGGCTGCATCCATAATCATGACAGATGATATACAAGATGATGTAAAGCCAAGTGACAGTGTGTCAAATGTGGGAAGCAGAGTGTCCAGATCACAAAACTCTGCAACAGGAAGAAAGTCTGCTGCTTCTAGTATTTCATCTGCACGTCTTAAAGCTGAGGCGGACTTGGCAGCTTTAAAGATAAGACAAAAATTATTAAAGGACAAACACGAACTGGAAGAAGAGGAGGAACGGCTACGTAAAAGGAAGGAGCAGCTTCAACTGGATGAGGAAATTGCTACACACATGGCTAAGCTAAATGTGTTCAGATCTCAGAGCATCCTAAGTGGGAAAACCTCCATAACAAAGCAATCAGATGGAATGAATTCTTATTTGGAAAAAAGACAAGGAAAAACACAAACCCTCAGTGCTAAGGCAAATCCATTTATTCCACAAATGTCACAAAAGGAAATCAAATGTGACCACCTGGATACAGGAGCAAGGCCTGAGGAGAAAAATCCATCTCAGTTCTTTCATTTGAAGCCTATGTCTGTAGGGTGCCATGAACCCCAGCAACATTCAGATGCTCAAGCAACTACACAAATGCAATATGGAAATGTTTCATATGCAAATATGGGTCCAGAAAATGAAGACCAAAACAACATACTTGGCATTATGAGGAAGCAAAATGAAATCACTACACTGTTGATACAGCAGCAATGTCTTTCATCTATGCCCAAGCGAGATATACCAACCTTTGATGGTGATCCATTAAAATATCATGCATTCATGAAGGCTTTTGAGGATGGTGTGGAAAGGAACACTGCGAGCCACAGTGACCGACTCTATTTCCTGGAGCAGTACACTAAGGGTCATCCAAAAGAGTTTGTTAGAAGCTGCCAGCACATTGATCCAGAGAGGGGATATGTTAAGGCTAAGGCTTTACTACAGGAGCAGTTTGGAAATGAGCAGAAGGTTGCATCTGCATACATGGAAAGGGCTCTTTCATGGCCTCCGATCAAAAATGAAGATGTAAAAGCTCTTCAAGATTACAGCTTTTTCCTCAGAGGCTGCTGTAATGCCATGGAAGAGGTGCAATACTTGCATGAGCTAGACATGCCTGCCAATATGCTGGCCATTATAAGGAAACTGCCTTACAAATTTAGGGACAAGTGGAGAACTGTAGCCTGTGAACTGCAAGAAAGGCGCAGCCAGAGAGCTACATTCATTGACATCACTAATTTCATTGAGAGACAAGTGAGAATCTTAACTGACCCAGTGTTTGGAAACATACAGGATGCTCCATCACTGACAACAAACAAAGGTGTAAGCAAGCACAATCCACAATCTCGTTCTGGAATTAAAGGAACTAGTTTTGCTACCACTGTAGCCCCTGTGGGAAACAAAACTCAACCTGGAACCAAAGGGAAGAAACATGTTCAAACTGAAAGGAAGACATGTCTTTGCTGTGGAGGAGGTCACGCATTGGATTTGTGTCCTCAGTTGGGGAAAAGAGCACATAAAGAGAAGATTGGCTTCTTGAAGGACAATGGTGTCTGTTTTGGCTGTTTGTGTATTGGACACATCAGCAAAGATTGCAGAAAACGGATTTCCTGTGCAAAATGTGGTCTTAAACATCCAACCATACTTCACATTCCTCCAAAGGAAAAGGAATCTTACCTAGCTGAGAGGAAAGCAGAGGTGTCAGTGGACAGCACTCTGGTGGCTAGTGGTCATACTGGGGCTGGTGATCACAATTGTAAACTTCCCATAGTTCCAGTGCAAGTTAAATCCAGAAAGGGGAGCAAGATTGTCACCACCTATGCTTTCTTGGACCAAGGCAGTACAGCAGTATTCTGTACAGAGTCTCTGATGCACAAGCTTGACCTTACAGGGAAGAAGGTACATATTCTTTTACAGACAATGGGCCAAGAGAAAGTTGTGAGCAGTCACATCGTGTCAGGCCTGGAGGTAGCTGGCTTGAATGAGGAGCACTTCTGTGAACTGCCCAAGGCTTACACGCAGGTGTGCATGCCTGTTCACAAGGGGAACATTCCGAGACAGAGTGATCTTCAGAGATGGCCTCATTTAAAACATGTCAATTTGCCTGAGATTGAGGCAGGGATTGAGCTGTTGATAGGGACAAATGTTTCTAAGGCCTTGGAACCATTGCAAGTCATACGCAGTGTTAATAATGGACCCTATGCAATAAGGACAATGCTGGGTTGGACTGTGAACGGACCACTGAAAGGAGACAGTGGAGATGCAATGGACTGGAGATGCTGTGAGCAGCCAGAGTTACAAGTGAACAGAGTGTCAGTTGTGTGTTTGGACGAACTTTGGCAGCAGCAATTTAAGGCAGATTTCCCTGAATGCAGCATGGATGAACAAACTGGCATGTCAAGAGAAGATCAAAAGTTTATGGAACTGGTCACAAACTCAGCAAAGCAAGTGAATGGCCACTATCAGATCAACTTACCTCTGAGGAAAAGGGACGTTAGCATGCCAAATAATAAGAAAATCATTGAGCAGCGTGCCTTACACCTGAAGAAGAGGCTTCAGAAGGATTCCTCATTTCATGCTGATTATATGGCCTTCATGAATGACCTTGTTGCCAAAGGTTATGCTGAAAGGGTGCCTGAAGAGGATGTGGAACGTAGTGATGGCAAGGTCTGGTATATTCCGCACCATGGTGTCTACCATCCTACAAAAAGGAAAGATCAGAGTTGTCTTTGACTGTGGAGTGAGTTACCAGGGAACATCACTTAATGCTCAGCTCCTACAGGGACCAGATCTTACAAGTTCACTGATAGGAGTGGTGACCAGATTCAGAGTCTTTGTTGCCAACCGAGTCTCAGAAATTCGCAAGGCCTCACACCCTTCTCAATGGAGGTATGTTGAAACTGCAAGCAATCCAGCCGATGTTGCCTCCAGGGGTGTGAAAGTAGATACATTTCTCAAGAATGCAACATGGGTGTCAGGGCCTCATTTTCTCCTTCAACCTGAGAGTGAGTGGCCTGTCTCTCCTGACGATGCTCTTCAACTTCCATCAGATGACAGCGAGGTTAAGAAAGCTGTTGCAGTGAATGCTGTACAGGTCAGAGAGGAGGTTGATGCAGTGACTCGCATGATCCAATACTTTGACTCTTGGACCCCTCTGAGAAAGTCTGTTGCTTGGATCTTGATATTTAAGACTTGGCTCTTGTCTGTTTGTCAGAAGAGGAGACAATTGAGCATGGCTCTTGCACAGTCTGACTTGGAGACGGACCAACAAAGACGTTCATTGAAGAAAGACAGCAGAGAGGCCTTGAAGAAAGCTGAAACGGGAGATAAAGAAAAGGATTCTGGGAGGAAAGGCCCCTCCACTACTGGGGCATCAGGTCAAGCAAAGAGCTCTTCAAGAGACAGAGATGGAAAAGCTACAAAGGATGAAAAAGGAGTTGTCAGCAGTAGTAGTAACAGCAGACCTCGTAACTCCTGGGTCATGGGAAGAGTCCTACAAACCTTTCCAGACAGGAGAGGTTTTGTGCGTCAGGTACGCATCAAAACAAAGAGCAGCTGCCTGGACCGACCAATAACCAAAGTCTGTCTACTACAGGAGGCCGAAGCTGGATAAGGAGTGGTTGATGCACATTGTGACACTTTGACCTCCATTTTGACTCTGATTTTGACTGACAGACATAGAGTGATGGTAAAGATCACTCTGATAAGACTATGTGCTAGTAACATCTGGTCTTACTGACTTATGACTCATGTACAGGATCGGGAGGAAGAAAGAAGATCGAAAATGTAAAGTAAATTTATGGACTTTGATTATTGAGCTTTTAATTGCTTCATGCCTCCTATTAACATCTGTAATGTGAGTAATTATTATGTAATAACCTAATAATTAGGGGCTGGCGTGTAGGAGCCATGAATGGATTAATTTCAAGTCAGAATGAATTGCAAAGTAGTTGTAGGAGCCATTTATGTTGATTGTTGGCATGTCATTTGTTTAGTTATAACTTGCAGTATTATTTTGGACACTGGGTGGCGGTCATGAGATGCACAGGGTTGTATATTTAGGGGCATAGGTGACAGGAAACGGAAGGCACAGGCAGGTGGAGCACATACAGTTCTTACCAGATCGGGAACAGACGCACACTACAGCTGGCAGGATAGAAACCCGGTATGTTCATGACATGTACAAAGACTTCAATAAAACAACCAACTAAACGGCAGCCAACGGACTGGAAAATCTGTTCTTGAATCTGCGTAAGATCACTCCTAACTTAACCTACCTGTGTAGTAATGGCAAACTGGAAAAACAGGAAAAGAAAGGACATCAAAAAATGAAAATTGCCATTACACCTAAGTAAGAACTCGCTCTTCGAGTGAAATTGGAGCTCGTGAGTCATTCAGACGGACTGAGCATTGTCACGCGGAACAACAAAGAGGACGCCGCCATTACCAAACCAGGTGGACATCTTCGTCACCTGCGCTTACCTGACAGTGATTGAAAACCGCAAACTGAGTGAGTACATGCAAGCATTAAGCTTTATTGGAGAAGCTATATGCAAAGCCGTATTGGAAGACGGCTATTATAATGAAGTTGGTGGACTGAAGACTGAAAGCTACGATCGCACATCGATCAGCTGTTTGAAACATTGTGCCGGCAGCATACGGCTTTCGTCAACAAGTCTTAAAGAGACAGTGAACAAATATGTCTGTTGTTAAGTCTGATGCTCAGTCACAAGATGACGATGTTGAAAAGGAAAAAAGGGTTATCAAACACACTGCCAAAGGCTTGGAATTGTTCATTGCAAATTGTCAAAAGACACGAAACAGGAAATGTAAACAAGCTAACAAGTTGATGGAAATGCTGAAAGAGCTCATGAAATCAAAGGAAAATGCAAGAGAAGTACAATCTAATTTGTTTCAATTAATCAAGCTCTGTGATGAAGCCAAGGAAAACCATGAATCACTGGTGAATTTACCACTGCCTGAAGATGAACTTGAAAAGCAAAATCAGTGGTTTCAACTAAAAATGGAAATCTTTAAAGGGTTTATACAAGAGGTAAAGGTGTGGTTACCTGAGGCTGGACAGCAAATTGCACACTCCATTGCTGAAAGTGTCATACTACAAAGTGTAGTAAATTCAGATGACATTGGACCTGATGACAGTGTTTCAAATGCCTCAAAACCTAAATCAAAGCACAAATCCAGTTCTTCATCATGTGCATCTTCAACATCCTCTGCTTGCATTAAAGCTCAGGCAGAAAAGGCTGCTCTCATGGAACGTGTTGCTGCCCTGAAGAAAAAACATGAGCTTGAGGCACAAGAAGAACAATTGAAAAGAAAGAAAGAGCAACTGGAACTAGAAACTGAACTGGCAGCAACCAATGCAAAAATCAACATACTTGAGGTCCTGGGATCAAGAAGCAGCTCTAGAGTTTCTGATGGGATGAACTCTTATTTGAGAAAAGGAACTGCTCAAAATGAAACATCAGCTAAATTAAATCCACACACAAATGAATATTTACCAGATCAAGTGCAGCAAAGACAGAATGTGTTGATTGAAACTAACTCTTCTTCCCAGCAACAGGTTGTTAGACCAAAAGAAACAGCTCACGGACCATCTGTTCGACCTCATGATACAACCCATCTAATACAATATTCTCCTCAAAGGCAAAATGTACAGAGTCGTATGCAGGGGTATGTTCGCACTACACCCCCTGTATTGAATGATGGCAATCAAGTTGATATGTGTAACCTAATACAGAGGCAAAATGACATCACTGCTCTCCTGGCTCAACAAAGTCTCTCTTCTACTTTACCACCAAGAGTCATTCCTGTTTATGATGGTGATCCTTTACAGTACGAAGTTTTCCGCAGGGCATTTGAGAGAGGAGTGGAAAAAAAGTGTGATGACTACAGTGACTGCTTGCATTTCCTAGAGCAATATACAAGAGGGCTTCCAAAAGACTTAGTCCGCAGCTGTCAACATCTGCCCCCAGCCCAGGGCTATCAAAGAGCAAAAGATCTGCTCAAAGAACATTTTGGTAATGAACATAAGATTGCCACTGCATATATGGACAAAGCATTTGCCTGGTCAGTGATCAAATCAGAGGATGTGGAAGCATTGCAAGCATTCTCACTGTTCCTTAGAGGTTGTTGCACTGTAATGGAACATCTCACCTATATGGAGGAAATGAATGTTGCTTCCAATATGAAGACCATCCTTCTGAAACTGCCTTACCGGCTCAGAGACAAGTGGAGAAGTAGAGCATGTCAGTTACAGGAGCAGCGTGGACATCGAGCTAGATTTTCTGACCTGGTAGACTTCATAGAAAGACAAGTGAAGATACTATCAGATCCACTTTTTGGAAACATTCAGGATGCTAAGCCAGCTGCAACTGTCAAAGGCTCTACTAAAACAAGAGAAAAGTCAAGACCTAGAGGAAGCAGTTTTGCAACAGCTGTAACACCTGTAAAAACATCAGTACAAGAAAATTTGACAATAAATGGAATGAAAGGAAATGTACCTACTACCAATTCTCAAAGTTCTTGTTTGTTCTGCAACAAGAGTGGTCACACATTGGGGCGGTGTCCACAGATCAGGAAGAAGATGCACAGAGAAAAAATAGACTTCTTAAAGGAGAAGGGAGTCTGTTTTGGATGTTTAAAAATAGGACACATGAGCAAAGACTGCAAGAGTCGTTTGACTTGTGATGTGTGCAACCAAAATCATCCTGAAATACTTCACATTGAACAAAAGGACAAAGGAAAAAAAACAGAACATACAGAACAGAGTGAAAAAGCAACTGGGAGTAATGCTGTTCTCTCACCTCATACATGTGGGCATATTGGGGCCGGTGATGAAAACTGTACCTTTTCCATTGTACCAGTACAAGTAAAGAGCCAAAAGGGGGACACAGTGTTGCAAACATATGCATTTTTGGATCATGGAAGTACATCTACCTTTTGCACAGAAAGCTTGATGAGAAGGCTGAACATAACAGGGCAAAGGACCAATATTCTTTTACGTACCATGAACCAAGTGAAGCCTGTGACCAGTCATCATATCTCAGGTTTGAAAATATCTAGTCTGGACAAAGACTATTTCATTCAAATATCTGATGTGTTCACACATAAAACCATGCCTGTTTCCCAGCTCAACATTCCCAGACAAGAAGATCTGACACAATGGCCTTACTTGAAGGATATCAAGATTCATAAAATAGACTCTGGCATTGACCTACTCATCGGGACAAATGCTTCAAAGGTATTGGAACCTTGGGAGCTGGTCAACAGCCAAGGGGATGGACCATATGCTGTGAGGACCCTACTGGGGTGGGTCATCTATGGTCCCCTGAGAGGAGACAAAAGCATAAGGGATGAAAATGGCTGCCCTGCTGCTGCTGTCAATCGAATATCCATTGTAAACTTGGAGGAGCTACTGGTCAAACAGTACAATCATGACTTCAGCAAAGGAACCAGCAAGGAAACAGAGGAAATGTCTAGGGAAGATGTAAAATTCTTGGACATTGTGAATCGCTCAGCAAAAGTGACAGATGGACACTACTGCCTAGATTTACCTTTCACACAAGAAAAGCCCAGCATGCCAAATAACCGTTGCATTGCAGTGCAGCGCATCCAGAGCCTGAAACGCAAGTTTGCCAAGAATAAGAAATTTCATGATGAATATACATCTTTCCTCACAGAAATGATTGTTAATGGTTATGCTGAAATGGTACCAGTCGACCAGCTGAATCGAAGCGATGGAGAACTCTGGTACATCCCACATCACGGAGTGTATCACTCAAAGAAAGGAACCTTAAGGGTAGTGTTTGACTGTGGTGCAGTCTTTAAAGGAACATCACTTAACTGCCAATTGCTGCAGGGTCCAGACCTTACCAACTCACTCATTGGAGTTCTCATCAGATTCAGACAAGAGCCGGTTGCTTTGATGGCTGACATCAAAGCAATGTTTCATCAAGTCAGAGTATCAGAAAAGCATGTTGACTATCTGCGATTCCTGTGGTGGCCCGATGGTGATGTGCAGCAAGATCTTGTTGAATACCGGATGAAAGTACATCTCTATGGAGCCGTGTCGTCACCAAGTTGTGCAAACTTTGCATTAAGGAAAACTGCTGATGACAACAAAGGTCACTTTCCATCGGAGGTGACAAACACAGTAAAGAACAACTTCTATGTAAATGATTGTTTGAAATCCCTGCCTTCGGAACAGGAAGCAGTTCAAATGGTAAGAGACCTGACTGCTCTCTGCAAAATGGGAGGATTCATGCTGTCAAAGTGGATCAGCAACAGCCGTGTTGTATTAGCATCCATTCCCCAAGAAAACTGAACCAAAGAGACTAAGGAGTTGGACTTGGACAAAGACAATCTGCCAATGGAAAGAGCCCTGGGATTGCACTGGTGTGTTGAAACAGATGTCTTCAAGTTCAAAATTGCTGCACAGGAACGACCATACACCAGACGTGGCATCTTGTCCATAGTCAGCTCTATATACGACCCTTTAGGATTTGTAGCACCATTTACTCTGCCAGCCAAACTGATTATGCAGGAGCTCTGTAAGAGAAAACTTGGATGGGATGAAAACATACCCCAAACCTTCTTGCATCGGTGGACAGGATGGCTAGCAGACCTTAACAAGATGGCAGAGTTTAAAGTAGACCGGTGCATGAAGCCCACAAGCTTTGGTCAAATCAGATTTGCACAGCTACACCACTTTTCAGACGCCAGTGAAGGTGGCTATGGTACTGCCTCATATATAAGACTGGAAAACTATAACAGAGAAGCGCATGTTGCATTCATAATAGGAAAATCCAGAGTGGCACCATTGAAACAAATAACGATTCCCCGAATGGAGCTCACAGCTGCAGTCCTAGCTGTCAAAGTTGACACAATGCTGCGAAAGGAATTACAGCTTCAACTGGACAAATCCATCTTCTGGACCGATAGCACAACGGTGCTTAAATACATCAACAACGAAACCAAACGCTTCCAAACATTTGTAGCAAACAGGACCTCTTTTATAAGGGATGCTACTGATGTATCACAATGGAGATATGTTAACACAAAGGAAAATCCTGCAGATGAAGCCTCTAGAGGACTAACAGCAGACCGCTTCTTGAGCTGCAAAAGATGGATCCAGGGACCAGATTTTCTCTGTAAGCCAGACAGAGAATGGCCAAAACCTCACTTGGAATCTGCAATCTCTGCTAATGATCCAATGGATCTGGAAGCACTCACACCAAACCATCTTCTTCTGTTGAAGCCTAAGCCAATACTACCACCTGGACTCTTTGTAAAAGAAGACTTGTACATCAAACGCAGATGGAGACAAGTGCAGTACATGGCAAATCTCTTTTGGAAACGGTGGACACAGGAATACTTACCTCTTATCCAAGAACGACAACGGTGGTCAAAGGTAAAAAGAAGCTTTGCTCCAGGTGACATTGTTGTGGTGGTTGATTCTACTGCACCACGAGGCTCATGGCTAATGGGCAGAATACTGGAAACTAAACCAGATGCACAAGGACTTGTGCGCACAGTTCGACTCCAGACGAAGAGCAGCATCTTGGAAAGACCAATAACAAAGATATGTCTGCTCCAAGAAGCCGAGACCTAAACGGCAAGAAAAAAAAGAAAAAAAAAGGAAGATTGAAGAATCAGTAAAGAAGATTAATGCCAACACATAGTACATGCATTTTTTGAAAATTGTATATGTAATGTATAATGGATATGGCACCTTTTTTATTATTCATTGGTAATTGTTTTGTTATATACTTAAAACAATTAGGGGCCGGTATGTAGGAGCCATTTATGTTGATTGTTGGCATGTCATTTGTTTAGTTATAACTTGCAGTATTATTTTGGACACTGGGTGGCGGTCATGAGATGCACAGGGTTGTATATTTAGGGGCATAGGTGACAGGAAACGGAAGGCACAGGCAGGTGGAGCACATACAGTTCTTACCAGATCGGGAACAGACGCACACTACAGCTGGCAGGATAGAAACCCGGTATGTTCATGACATGTACAAAGACTTCAATAAAACAACCAACTAAACGGCAGCCAACGGACTGGAAAATCTGTTCTTGAATCTGCGTAAGATCACTCCTAACTTAACCTACCTGTGTAGTAATGGCAAACTGGAAAAACAGGAAAAGAAAGGACATCAAAAAATGAAAATTGCCATTACAGTAGTAATTCTTTTGTTTTATATTTTGGGTTATTTTGGTTTGTTTATTATTGCACGATCACGGGGATTGATAATCAGGTCACATGGATATGGGCGGTGGTATCCTATAGTTAATTTAAGCACCTGTTCACCTGCATGCCAGCTGGTAAGAGACAGAGGGTGAGTGGGTCCTCGTATTTTTTGTTGACCGCTGTTTTTCACCTGAACGCTGTTTTTCACCTGAACGCTGTTTTACACCTGAACGCTGTTTTACACCTGATCGCTGTGATTATTTTGAGTAGCCTATATTTTGTGCAAGTTATAATAAGTTGATCTTTTTCATTAATAAAAGTTATTAAACCTACAGTTTTGATCTCAGCGAATCTTTTTGGTAGCGTGTCGGACAAACGGCAAACAAGGCCCAACCTCAGCCTCTCAGCGACTTTTAAGTTGTTGCCAGTAGTCGCTACACTTGACTTTGTGGTAGCTGACTTATTTAAAGAGCCTCTGCGTTGGCCCACCAGTTAAAGTATGAGGACCAGAGATGAGAGCCGTTCAACGGTTTACTGTTTTGTTCACAGGATTTCCACTTAAATAGTTAACTTTCACAGATGATTTAAAGGCTAAAAGGAAAATGAAAACAATAATCAGTAAACAAAAGTACTATAATAAATCTCAATCAAATCAAAGCACTTGTTTGGTTATTGAACACAGAAACAGCAATAACTACAATACACTTCCTTAACTTACACAAATTATGCATCAGGTGCACAGTCAACAGGAGAAGGTAACTGATATCACACAGAGGTCAGCATGCTGTAGCAGACAAAGGGAGAGACTGAGCCAGGCTTCTCATCAGTTCAGGTGTGGCCCGTTAGGTTGAGACTAAGTCCCGCCCACCTAGGACTGGGCAGGAAGGAGGATTTTCTACAAATGATTTAATGTTTCATAAGAAGACCTTTGTGACATTAACTGTGATTTCAAATCAATATTCTCATTACATTCACACCTTCTGAGGGCCAGTGCTGTACTGTAGATTACCTGTGAGACTGACTCAGGTGTTGCAAGACAGGAATACAACATTAACTTATAATGTGAAAACTATAGGCTAGGTATAAATCATGGGCTATATCACATCTCGGTGTATTTTAAAACTACAGATATTTCAAAACTGTCTCAAACAAAAATGTATTAACACTTTAATAACTGTATGTGTGGAGTCTATGTGACACAAGAGGAGATACTTGAGTATGACCTTCTGCTTCAGACGATGTTGGTCTTTCATTAAGTGTAATGATTCTCACTTAGACTATTAACTGCAGCTTAATGTACCGGCATCATGTAGTAAAGCACAATTTCAGAAATGTTTATCATATTGCAGTAACTGTTTTTAGTTTTTGTTTACTGAATACTAATATTAAAAATACAACTTATTATTCATATAATCTTTAAACCAGTTGGTGTAACTTCTATTTCAGCCTTTATATTTCTCTTTTTAAATATAACTGTACATTTACTGCAGAACTTAACATACCTCAGATTTTGACATGTCTGTTCACTGCTGATTAATTATTGATTAAAGTCAATAAATGATATCGATTAGTAAAGAGGCACATTGCATTAACAACAGAAAAGCAGTTCAAAGATATTCTCTTCAAATATGTTTTCATATGATGTGGCTTCTCCTATATTAGGACTAAATGTATAACCATTAGCTATAATAAGATATTTACCTCATTTTTTAGAGGAAATATCTCTATTTCTGAATTCAAAAGAAACTATTTTGTGATTATGAGGTCTTTATCTTGTAATCATCACTGACCTAGGCCTGATTTAGTTTGCTTTTGTTCCCTCTTGCTTTGAGGTTTTTGATACTGATGTCATTAAACATTATTCACTAAAGTCACATTTCTGAAATTATTTCATCAGATTTTTACAGTGTTTTGTTTTTTCCACCAGACTGACTAAACACAGATCAGGTTTCTGGGCTCATATGATAGCAGCTTCCTACTGTACTAATAACTCATATTAATTATTATAATTATATACAGATTTTTTAAAAATGTGATTAATCAAATTAGATAATATAATAAAATAACATAATTTTTAAAGATTAAGATATTTTGTCACTATTCACGCAAAATAAGGCACAGTAAGGAAGACAGTGATAAATAGTTGTAATTCATGCTTTTCTCACCATATGTTGTTCCACTTTGAGGAATCTCATATCAGTGTACAGATATTTATATCAAGATTTAACATTTTGATTAGATTTACACTTGAATGTATATGTAGTCATTACTAACCTTATATAAAATGATGATCAGTAAGGTTAATAAAGCTGTCTTAGTCATTATGGCAAATGTGTCGACAAAAAATTGCCTATTAACATATCCAGCATTCATTTATGTTTTGAGTTGTGTTTTTGGCTGCCTGGCCAATGGAAGGTCAATATTCACTCTCCTTTTAGCTTTTGTTTAGTCTCAATCATTCCAAGTATAATATCTGGCTCTTAGGTTGGTAGATGTTCTACTTTCATCACCAGCTCATCACTAACTTTGTATGTCTGAGGTTTCATGCTGGACAAAATATTGAATGTAATTAAATGTTATTATCACAAGTACAGATAAATGCATGATTATAAAAAAATGAACTTAAAAACCCTTAAAACTTCTTTCTCTTACAGTGAAACACTCGCTGAAGTTTCTCGTCACATCGCCCTCTGGAGTCAAAAACTTCCCAGATTTTGAGGTTGTTGGGATGGTTGATGAAGTTCAATGGGTTTACTATGACAGTATCATTAACACAGTAGAAGCCAAACAAGACTGGTCACAAAAAATGTTTGAAGATGATCCACAACACTTGGAGTGGTACACTCAGAAGTGTTTATTACACCAACATAAATACAAAGCTCACATTGACATTATGAAGCAGCAACTGAACCAAACTGAAGGTAAGTAAAAATACTGTAAAAATGTAAAATTGTGTTTTTTGTCAAATAGCAAACAGATATAGTTTCATTATAAACACACATGTTTACATGTCCAAACACATACACAGTTTACTAAATGTGCATATATTCTTCCCTCATATCTCTCCCTCTATTACCAGCCATGTAATGTGAGGGACTCTTTCAAAATGGGTCGTCAATATTGATATTATATATAGTTTCCCTGGTAGCTATGTGCTGAATTCACTGAAAAACTGAGCAAAAGGGTTCTACATTTGAATCTTGGCCTCTGTGTGTGTGTGTGTGTGTGTGTGTGTGTGAGTGTGTGTCTGTGTGTGTGTGTTGCCCTTCTTGTCATGTTTGGTTTGATCTGGATGCTTAAAAACTGCAGGTCAAGTACATTTTGGTTGGAAAGTTTGACCCCTTGATGTCAGTTTGTGTATTTCTGTGTGTTGGTCTTGCAATGAAGAGGTGACTCTTCCACATGTTCCTTGACATTTTCTAAACTGCAGCCTCACATAGGCTCCAGCCACCTGTAACCCTCTGTGGGATCTGACTCTGCACTCTGACTCTCTCTCAGGTGTCAACATCTTCCAGATGATGGATGGCTGTGAATGGGATGATGAGACTGGAGAGGTTAATGGTTTTGCTCAGTATGGTTATGATGGAGAAGGCTTCATAGCATTTGACCTGAAGACACTGACATGGAACGCTTCAAAACCACAAGCTGTCATCACCAAACACAGGTGGGACAGAGATAGAGCTCTCAGTGAAAGGTGGAACTACTTCATCACCCAGCAGTGCCCTGAGTTATTGAAGAAGTATTTGGACCTTGGGAAGAGCTCTCTGCTGAGAACAGGTAGAATCACATGACCTGATGTAGTTTCATGGATACAACAATATTTAAATGCATCTTCTGTTTCTAACCTCCCTCCCACACCCCTCACCATTTATCTCTCCAGACCTTCCCTCAGTGTTTCTCCTCCAGAAGACTCCCTCCTCTCCAGTCAGCTGCCACGCTACAGGTTTCTACCCTCACAGAGCCGAGATGTTCTGGAGGAAAGATGGAGAGGAGCTTTATGAGGACGTGGAACACGGAGAGATCCTCCCCAACCATGATGGATCCTTCCAGATGAGTGTTGACCTGAACCTTTCATCAGTCACACCTGAAGACTGGAGGAGGTACGAATGTGTGTTTCATCTCTCTGGTGCAAAGAACGTCATCAAAATCGTCACCAAACTGGACAAAGCTGTGATCAGAACCAACTGGGGTAAGACTGGAATACTGACTTTACTATGTTTTTTATTATACATGTAATTTGCCATGAACATTTAGAAGATGTTAAACCTGAGCTCTGATTTTACAATTTGAATGAGTTTGAAACAATCTTGACTTTCTGGAGCTGAATGTTAGTTAAGTCCAGGGTTAACAAACAAAACTGCTGTTCTGCTCATTCAAATAAATATTGTTTCTTACTTGTTACATTATGCACATGACCTACTAAAAATTACTTTAGTGAATGCAACAAAAAACAGTTCAAATCTAGTGGTGTGCCAGCAAATGATTAGGAGCACAGATCTGTCACAAATGTAACCAAATTAAACATAAAACATAATTTCAGAAAAAAGAAACACAACATGCAAAATGCTAGACCACATTTTTACTTTACTTGTATTTTAGTTATTGCACTGTCATGGGATTACTCACAAGACAATCTACTGTTTGTATGTGAAAATAAGATTTATTAAAACAAGTAAGAACAAACTAGAACTGTTGCTGATCTGAGGAAACATGTGACCATGCAGGAGAGAGCAAGAGCTTTCAGGGAGGACAGGGTGATCAACTCAAAGATGACAGGATGAAAAACATAAAGAACAAAGCTTTAGTATTACAATAACAAAGACACAAAAGGTGTAATACAACAAAGACAGGGAACAGGTACAACATAGACACAGGATGGACACACAGAGGTCTGAAGCTCTAAGGTGGTTTTCACCTGCAGATGGTCATTGTATGAATTATTGTGATGCCAAATTAAACCATCACATCAACATGTCCAGTAACATTAATTTCACCTAGAAAGAGATCATCTGCTTTTGGCAGTATAATTGAGCTGCTGTACTCATATTAACAACTCTGCACATCCTGGACAATAATAAGTTTCCTCAGCAGAAAACTCTCACAGGATTCCCAAACTGTCTGTGTGTCACGACGGGAAAGTCCTGTGTTTTAAGGGGATGAGAATAAGAAACATGATCTTCAATAATGATGTATGATTATTATACATCAGTTTAGGTAATTATAGGTGAAAATACCAGAAGTGCATTGGCATGCCCTTGATGCACTGTGAATGTTTTGTTCTGGTTCCAGTTTCTCCCTCAGAGTTCCCTGCTGGTCCTGTTATTGGAGGTGTTGTAGGACTGCTGCTGCTCCTGGCAGTCTGCATCACTGGAGTCTTCATCTGGAGGAGGAGAGATAATGGTGAGGGACAAACATACTTTTACTCATCATCAAGTCATTTTAACAACAAATAACAGTGTAACCTGGCTGATGTTCAGTAGCTTGAAAAGCAGAAATCAGTGAAATTAATACAGTGTTTCTATAAAACATTTATTAGTGTTTTCTTTGTTTGCTTTCAAAATTCTGACATTTTACATTTTGAAATATTGTAATCTCTCATCTGTATTTCAGGATTCAGTCCTGCAAACTGTGAGTATTGTGTCAGTTTATTTCTCTCTCTCTATATGTACAAATAAATGCAGTTAATCATTTGAATTGAATTACTGACACCTTGTTTTTCTTTTATAGCTTCAGACCCATCATCCTTTGAAATTTCTGAGGTCAGAGATGCAGCTCTTAACTGATCACAGTGAGTATTTCATCATGTCATCAACACTGTGCAGATACTGTATGAAGAATCTCTCTGTTGCTCCTCCTGAAACTAGCTACAGTATACTGATATAATACTCTCATAAATATACTAAAAGTCTGTCTTTGTTAAAAAACTGTTCGTCTGATTTGGCAGAATTTCTCAGTCAAGTGATCCAGTATAGTTACAGGAAACAGCTGACACTGAGGTTTTAATGTAATACTGATTAAAATTTTTATATTTTGGACTAAAATCAAACTGTATAATATGAACACTAATAATTCCAAGTCCTTTTCTATTTGTTACTCTGTCTTTGCAGCTTTCCAGTAAAGATTTAGAGGAGACTAGTGAACTCAAATAAAGATGCTGTGGCTTCAATGTTTTATTCTATTTTGCACCATAAATGTTCATTAACAAAACTTGTTTTAATGAATATTGAGATGTGACATCACAGGACCCATCAGAAAGTCACAGGATACATCAAACTAAAGTGTGAATTCATAGATCAGATTTATGAGTTTCAGGTCGTCAGTGGATGCAGTGAAGAATGATATCTGTGAAGATTATCTGAGAGCTGATAGAAGCATTAATGTTGATGTGAATCCTCCACTGCAGGAGTAACAACATCTGGAGAGAACTGATGCTGCTGTCCAGCTGTTTCCTCAAACCTTTGGTGGAGATGAATCACTGCAGCAGCTACCAGACACCAAAGAGCCACAACGTTACTCCAGTGGGGCATCTTTTGTCTTCAGATATCAAATTCATGTCAGTTAGTCATGTGATGTACTGTCTTTGATGATGATGGCACATCAGACATGCAGCACTTTAACCTCTGCTTCTAACGCTGGAGTCAAACCTAAAACTTTAAATGTTCAACTTCTCATGCTTTCACTAACAATTAGTTTGACAGTTTGCATTTTAGAAACACTAATGAAGATTCTGCACGAGGCCACGATTGAAAAAACACAGTTTTTGTTTCTCTCTTTGTTTCATTGTGATTACAGTTTGAACACTGCATCTCAACATCTCTCACTTTAACTAAAGTATAAATATCTGTGAGTTATGTCTTATCAGTTAGTCATGTGATGTACTGTCTTTGATGATGATTAACATCAAATCCATTCATTGGAGACATGATGATACTCTGTTGTTGTTGTTGTTGTTGTTGTTGTTGTTGCAGGAACTGAGCTGGAACCAAACATCCTAAAACTTTAAATGTTCAACTGCTTTCACTCACAATTAGTTTGACAGTTTGCATTTTAGAATCACTGATAAAGATTCTGCACTAGGCCACGATTGAAAAGACATTTTAATGGTTTTTTTCCCTGTTTCATTGTGATTATTCAAATAGTTTGAACTCTGCATCCCAACTTCTCTCACTTTAACCAAAGTATAAATATCTGAGTTATGTTTTAGTCTTCCAACACACATTGCTCCTCCACTCCAAGTAACAGCTGTAACTCTTTTTAAACATCAATTTGTAAACGTTTCCACGATTTTACACAATATAAATATATTTTTGATTATTTAGATACTCCTCCATGTGTGATGAAAATCACATATTAAAGCAATAACACTTCTTGGAGCTTAAACATTTGTATCTTATACATTTGCCATCTTCACATCCTGTATTTGTCATGCAGATGATAAATGTTATTATTATTGTAACATTATTGTTAATGTACTTTATTTCATATTGCCAAACTGGAAAAATTGATTTGTCTACATGACAGTATATGTCTTCTCTAAGGTCATGTGATCTGTTTTTGGCTAAATGTTTTCACCTCAGATAAAGTTTGTCTCCACATCTACAAGTTAATAATCAATTATCAATTGTTAATCTTTTCACTGGTGAATGTAAAACATGATTTTTTGGATGTCACAGCTCTTATATGTGTCACATACATTAGGTATAGAAATTATCTCCTGTCTGTACATGAGGTCAAATGAGAATTAGAAAAAATATTTTTTCACTTATCTTCTTTTTTTATTTGGTGAACTTCATTTTGTCTAGTGAAGCTGCTACATTTTCTAGTGTCATTTTTGTTCAATTTATTCAATTAATAATTACAATTTTCCTGAAAACCTGCTTAAGAGGTCTTCCTGTTACATCATACCTGTGTCAACCTCAAATGTTCAGATGTGTAGGCTTAAAGGTGTGTGTGTGTGTGTGTGTGTGTGTGTGTGTGTGTGTGTGTGTGTGTGTGTGTGTGTGTGTGTGTGTGTTTGCAGTCACATTAAATGTTAGTCTATGCAATGCATATATATTCAAAGACTCAAACCTAAAACTTCTGATGTTCAACTACTTATGTGTGATTTATGTCTTAGTCTTCCAACACACATTGCTCCTCCAGTCCAAGTAACAACTGTAACTCTTTTTACACAGAAATTTGTAAATGTCTCCACAATTTTACACAACATAAATACATTTTAGAATATTTAGATACTCCTCCTTTCATTGAAACTCACATATTAAAGCAATAACACTTCTTAGAGCTTATATTTGTATCTTATACATTTGCCATCTTCACATGTCCTGTATTTGTCATGCGGATGATAAATGTTAATGTCATTGTAACATTATTGTTAATGTTCAGATTATTGATGTTAAAGGATTAATGAGGGTTTTATCTGTGGTACTGACTGATGCACTTTATTTCATATTGCAAAAATGGAAAAACTGATTTGTCTACATGACAGTATACGTCTTCTCTAAGGTCATGTGATCTGTTTTTGGCTAAATGTTTTCACTTCAGTTAAAGTTTGTCTTTACATCATCTACAAGTTAAAGATTTATTATGAATTGTTAATCAATCATCTTTTCACTGGTGAATGTAAAACATGATATTTTGGTGAATTTCATTTTGTCTAGAGCAGCTGCAACATTTTCTAGTGTCATTCTTGTTCTTATTTGTTCTAATAGTATTTATATTTACCTTCAATTAATAAATAAAATTCTCCTGAAATCCTGCTTAAAAGTCCTGTTACATCATACCTGTGTTTAACTCAAATGTTCAGATGTGTAGGCTTAAAGGTTTTCTTCCAAGTTTTGGGAAACACTCTCGTGAAGCTTGTTCCTGATATCTGAAAAGCATGAGCTTACTTTTTTAAATTTTATCAGTTGTCAAAATGTGTGAGGATAAAAGAAACAGTTTACACTATCACTACAAACATACACACAGACACACACACACACACACATACCACAAATTTTCATTTGTTAATGAAGGAGTACACTGAACCTTGTGACTCTGAGTGTGTCTTTCCCTATTTTACCACTAGAGAGCAACATAACTCTGAAATGTCTCAGCTGTGAGGTCACCACAGAGAAACAGCTGCTAGAGCATTTCCACCATCACCACTTCCTCCCCCACAGTCGGGTTATAAAACACTTTAAACTGCCTCATTGAATAAATTGTGTTATATGATTTTAAACAGCTGCTCATGTCACTACATGCTATTAAAGTTCTTGTAAATAACAAAAAAAAAAAAACATTTCCTGCATTTTCCTGTTGAATCTGATCAGCCAGTCAGATATTGAATGTACTCCTCCTGGTAACACATGATGCACAGCTATTTATAATTTCTATTGGTCATTTCATTTGACTGTTCACACTGTTAACAGTCTTTCTTCCATCACAGTGTTTTTTTAATGTCTGTATGAAATCAAGATGAAGGATTTCATGTTGTTGCTTCTCTTTTGCCATGTTGCATCTCCAGGTAACTGAATAATCTTTTTTGAATAGTTATGTAACTTCTATTTCAGCAGTTATATTTATATTTTAAAATATAATTGCACCCTATTCATATACTGCACATTTACTGCAGAGGTCAACATACCTCAGATTTAAACATGTCTATTCATTGCTAGTTCATTTTTTTTGTGGTTTTAACAAGTGAAACTTGTGAGAGGTCTTCCCATTCTCTTGAATTAGAAAGTTTGTCCAAACTTCTGACTAGTACTGTATTCTCTACGTTTACTTCTCTCTCATATCTGTTACATAAACTATTGAGATGTCCAATGAAATACAGCTATTAATGAGATTAATTCAGGTCTGAAACATGTTAAATTAATCTATGAATCTAACCAATAATGCCGTTCAGGTGTCACTGAAGCTGAATATATTTGGGGTTTTGCAGAAATAACAGTTTATGTACAGTACTGATGTTCTATATGTTGTTAACATCTGGCTGTGTGTCGGATTATTTCCTTTGACTTTATTGAACAGTGTCATTCATTGAAATGAATTTAAATATAAAAAATGAAACTGTAACAAATGTTTACTCATGCTGTAAACTCAGATTATAGATTCTGTACTGCAGTACAATATAATCTAGGCCTAATATGATATAATATGTTATAATAATATAATTATTCACAGAACAAGAATTAAGTTGAACCCTCAAAGCACATACCTCAAGTATTACTTTAATAAAGGAGTCTTTACATTTTGTATCTGGATTTGTTTTAAATACACAGTGAATGACATCAGTGAATTAATGTTTCATAAGAAGACCTTTGTGACTGTAACTGTGATTTCAAAGTAATATTCTCATTACATTTACACCTTCTAATGGCCAGTGCTGTACTGTAGATTACAAGAGTGTTGCAAGACAGGAATACAACATTAACTTATAACATAATAATGTGAAAACTATAAGCCAAGGCGTAAATCATGGGCTAGTTCACGTTTCATTGTATTTTAAAACTACAGATATTCCAAATCTGTCTAAAAAAATGTATTAACACTTTAATAACTGCATGTGTGGAGTCTATGTGACACAAGAGGAGATACTTGAGTATGACCTTCTGCTTCACATGATGTTAGTCTTTCATTAAGTGTAATGATTCTCACTTAGACTATTAACTGCAGCTTAATGTACCAGCATCATGTAGTAAAGCACAATTTCACAAATATTTATCATATTGCAGTATCTCTTTTAAATATAACTGTACATTTACTGCAGAGCTTAACATAGCTCAGATTTTGACATGTCTGTTCACTGCTGATTAATTATTGATTAAAGTCAATAAATGATATTGATTAGTATGGAGGCACATTGCATTAAGAGCAGAAAAAACTGGAGAGATATTTTCTTCAAATAATTTGTTCTCATAATAATGTAGCATCTCCTATAGTAGGATTAAATGTATAACTAATAGCTATATTATGTTTAAGATATTTACCTCATCATTGAGAGGAAGTATCTGGTTAATATGAATTCATCAGAAACTATTTTGCAATTATGAGTTCTTTATCTTGTAATCATTACTGACCAAGGCCTGATTTAGTTGGCTTTTGTTCCCTCTTGGTTTGAGGTTTTTGATACTGATGTTATTGAACATTATTCACCAAAGTCACATTTCTGAAATTATTTTATCAGTTTTGTACAATGTTGTTTGGTTTTTTTCCACCAGACTGACTAAACACAGATCAGATTTTTAAAAAAATGTAACTAATCAAATTAAATAATATAATAAAATAACAAAATTTCTACAGATTAAGATATTTTTCATTATTCAAGCAAAATAAGGCAAATTAGAGAAAACACTGATAAATAGTTGTAATTCATATGCTTTGCTCACCATATGTTGTTCCACCTTCAGGAATCTCATAGCAGTGTACAGATATTTATATCAAGATTTAACATTTTGATTAGATTTACACTTGAATGTATATGTAGTCATTACTAACCTTATATAAAATGACGATCAGTAAGTTTAATAAAGCTGTCTTAGTCATTATGGCAAATGTGCCAACAAAACATGGCCTATTAACATATCCAGCATTCATTTATGTTTTGAGTTGTGTTTTTGGCTGCCTGGCCAATGGAAGGTCAATATTCACTCTCCTTTTAGCTTTTGTTTAGTCTCAATCATTCCAAGTATAATATCTGGCTCTTAGGTTGGTAGATGTTCTACTTTCATCACCAGCTCATCACTAACTTTGTGTGTCTGAGGTTTCATGCTGGACAAAATATTGAATGTAACTAAATGTCATTATCACAAGTATAGATTAATGCATGATTATAAAAAAATGAACTTAAAAACCCTTAAAACTTCTTTCTCTTACAGTGAAACACTCGCTGAAGTTTTTCATCACAACGTCCTCTGCAGTCAAAAACTTCCCAGATTATGTGGGTGTTGCATTGGTTGATGAAGTTCCAATGGGTTACTATGACAGCATCAGTAAGACAGCAGAAGGCAAACAGGACTGGTCAAAAAAAATGTTTGAAGATGATCCACAGCACTTGGAGTGGTGCACTCAGCAGTGTTTATTAGACCAACATAAATACAAAGCTCACATTGACATTTTGAAGCGGCAACTGAACCAAACTGAAGGTAAGTAAAAATACTGTAAAAATGTAAAGTTGTGTTTTTTGTCAAATAGCAAACACATATAGTTGCATTATAAACACACATGTTTACATGTCCAAACACATACACAGTTTACTAAATGTGCATATATTCTTCACTCATATCTCTCCCTCTATTACCAGCCATGTAATGTGAGGGACTCTTTCAAAATGGGTCGTCAATATTATTATTATATATAGCTTCCCTGGTATCTATGTGCTGAATTCACTGAAAAACTGAGCAAAAGGGTTCTACATTTGAATCTTGGTGTGTGTGTGTGTGTGTGTGTGTGTGTGTGTGTGTGTGCGTGCGTGTGTGCGTGTGTGTGCATGTGTGTGTGTGTATTAGTGCATGTGTGTGTATGCGTGCGTGTGTGTGCATGTGTGTGTGTGTGTGTTAGTGCATGTGTGTGTATGCGTGCGTGTGTGTGCATGTGTGTGTGTATGCGTGTGTGTGTGTGCGTGTGTGTGTGTGTGTGTGTGTGCGCGTGTGCGTGCATGTGTGTGTGTGTGTGTGTGTTGCCCTTCTTGTCATGTTTGGTTTGATCTGGATACTTAAAAACTGCAGGTCAAGTACGTTTTGGTTGGAAAGTTTGACCCCTTGATGTCAGTTTGTGTATTTCTGTGTGTTGGTCTTGCAATGAAGAGGTGACTCTTCCACATGTTCCTCAACCTCTAAACTGCAGCCTCACATAGGCTCCAGCCACCTGTAACCCTCTGTGGGATCTCAATCTGCACTCTGTCTCTTTCTCAGGTGTCCACATCTTCCAGATGATGGATGGCTGTGAATGGGATGATGAGACTGGAGAGGTTAATGGGTTTGTTCAGTTTGGTTATGATGGAGAAGACTTCATAGCATTTGACCTGAAGACACTGACATGGATCGCTCCAAAACCACAAGCTGTCATCACCAAACACAAGTGGGACAGAGATAGAGCTCACAATGAAAAGTGGAACTACTTCTTCACCCAGCAGTGCCCTGAGTCTGTGAAGAGATATTTGGACCTTGGGAAGAGCTCTCTGCTGAGAACAGGTAGAATCACATGACCTGATGTAGTTTCATGGACACAACAATATTTAAATCCCTCTTCTGTTTCTAACCTCCCTCCCACACCCCTCACCATTTATCTCTCCAGAGCTTCCCTCAGTGTCTCTCCTCCAGAAGACTCCCTCCTCTCCAGTCAGCTGCCACGCTACAGGTTTCCACCCTCACAGAGCCATGATGTTCTGGAGGAAAGATGGAGAGGAGCTTTATGAGGACGTGGAACATGGAGAGATCCTCCCCAACCATGATGGATCCTTCCAGATGAGTGTTGACCTGAACCTTTCATCAGTCACACCTGAAGACTGGAGGAGGTACGAATGTGTGTTTCATCTCTCTGGTGCAAAGAACGACATCATCACCAAACTGGACAAAGCAGTGATCAGAACCAACTGGGGTAAGACTGGAATACTGACTTTACAATGTTTATTTAATGTATACATGTAATTTGTCATGAACATTTAGAAGATGTTAAACCTGAGCTCTGACTTTACAATTTGAATGAGTTTGAAACAATCTTGACTTTCTGGAGCTGAAGGTTAGTTAATTACAGGGTTAACAAACAAAACTGCTGTTCTCCTCATTCAAATAAATATTGTTTCTTACTTGTTACATTATGCCCATGACCTACTAAAAATTACTTTAGTGAATGCAACAAAAAACAGTTCAAATCTAGTGGTGTGCCAGCAAATGATTAGGAGCACAGGTCTGTCACAAATGTAACCAAATTAAACATAAAACATAATTTCAGAAAAAAGAAACACAACATGCAAAATGCTAGACCACATTTTTACTTTACTTGTATTTTATTTATTACACTGTCATGAGATTACTCACAAGACAATCTACTGTTTGTATGTGAAAATAAGATTTATTAAAACACGTAAGAACAAACTAGAACTGTTGCTGATCTGAGGAAACATGTGACCATGCAGGAGAGAGCAAGAGCTTTCAGGGAGGACAGGGTGATCAACTCAAAGATGACAGGATGAAAAACATAAAGAACAAAGCTTTAGTATTACAATAACTAAAACACAAAAGGTGTAATACAACAAAGACAGGGAACAGGTACAACATAGACACAGGATGGACACACAGAGGTCTGAAGCACTAAGGTGGTTTTCACCTGCAGATGGTCATTGTATGAATTATTGTGATGCCAAATTAAACCATCACATCAACATGTCCAGTAACATTAATTTCACCTAGAAAGAGACATCATCTGCTTTTGGCAGTATAATTGAGCTGCTGTACTCATATTTACAACTCTGCACATCCTGGACAATAATAAGTTTCCTCAGTAGAAAACTCTCACAGGATTCCCAAACTGTCTGTGTGTCACGACGGGGAAAGTCCTGTGTTTTAAGGGGATGACAATAAGAAACATGATCGTCAATAATGATGTATGATTATCATACATTATTAAAGGTGAAAATACCAAAAATGCATTGGCATACCCTTGATGCACTGTGAATGTTTTGTTCTGGTTCCTGTTTCTCCCTCAGAGTTCCCTGCTGGTCCTGTTATTGGAGGTATTGTAGGACTGCTGCTGCTCCTGGCAGTCTGCATCACTGGAGTCTTCATCTGGAGAAGGAGAGATAATGGTGAGAGACTCATCATGAAGCCATTTTAACAACAAATAACAGTGTAACCTGGCTGATGTTCAGTAACGTGACCTCCGGCTAAAGAGTTACTCTCTTACCTTTCAAAATAAAAGAAGAAATCAGTGGAATTAATACAGTGTTTCTATAAAACATTTATTAGTGTTTTATTTGTTTGCTTTCATAAATTCTGACATTTTACATTTTGAAATATTGTAATCTCTCATCTGTATTTCAGGGTTCAGGCCTGCAAACTGTGAGTATTCTCTCAGTTTATCTCTCTCTCTCTCTCTCTCTCTCTCTATGGACAGATAAATGCAGTTTATAGTTTAAATTAAACACTTTGCTTTTCTTTTATAGCTTCAGACTCATCATCCTCTGATCCATCTTCAGTCAAAGATGCAGCTCTTAACTGATCACGGTGAGTATTTCATCATGTCATCAACACTGTGCAGATACTGTATGAAGAATCTCTCTGTTGCTCCTTCTGAAACTAGCTACAGTATACTGATATAATAACTCTCATAAATATACTGAAAGTGTCTTTGTTAAAAAACTGTTTGTCTGATTTGGCAGAATTTCTAAGTCAAGTGATCCAGTATAGTTACAGGAAACAGCTGACACTGAGGTTTTAATGTGATAGTGATTAAAATTATTTTGGACTAAAATCAAACATATATTTACTGTATAATATGACCACTAATAATTCCAGGTCCTTTTCTATTTGTAACTCTGTTTTTGCAGCTTTCCAGTAAAGATTTAGAGGAGAATAGTGAACTCAAATAAAGATGCTGTGGCTTCAATATTTTATTCTATTTTGCAACATAAATGTTCATTAACAAAACTTATTTTAATGAATATTGAGATGTGACATCACAGGACCCGTCAGAAAGTCACATGATACATCAAACTAAAGTGTGAATTCATAGATCAGATTTATGAGTTTCAGGTCGTCAGTGGATGCAGTGAAGAATGATATCTGTGAAGATTATCTGAGAGCTGATAGAAGCATTAATGTTGATGTGAATCCTCCACTGCAGGAGTAACAACATCTGGAGAGAACTGATGCTGCTGTCCAGCTGTTTCAGTTAGTCATGTGATGTACTGTCTTTGATGATGATTAGCATTAAGTCAACTTATGGGAGACATGATGATACTCAGCACTTTAACCTCTGCTCTTAACTTGAGTCAAACTTAAAACTTTAAATGTTCAACTACTCATGCTTTCACTAACAATTAGTTTGACAGTTGCATTTGAGAAACACTAATGGAGATTCTGCACTAGGCCATGATTGAAAAAAACATTTTTAATGTTTTTGTTTCTCTGTTTGTTTCATTGTTATTGCTCCCATAGTTTGAACACTGCATACTAACATCTCCCACTTTAACCAAAGTGTAAATATCTGTGAGTTATGTTTTAGTCTTCCAACACACATTGCTCCTCCACTCCAAGTAACAGCTGTAACTCTTTTTAAACATAAATTTGTAAATGTTTCCACAATTTTACACAACATAAATACATTTTTGAATATTTAGATACTAGATATTTAGATGATATTTAGACACTCCTCCTTTCATTGGAACTCACATATTTAAGCAATAACACTTCTTAGAGCTTATATTTGTATCTTATAAATTTGCCATATTCAAATGTCCTGTATTAGACATACGGATGATAAATGTTAATTTGATTGTAAGGTATTTGTTAATTCTCGGCTTATTGGTGTTAGAAGATTAATGAGGGTTTTACCTGCAGTACTGATGGATGTGTTTCATTTCATATCACAAAAATGGAAGAATTGATTTGTCTACATGGCAGTATAGATCATCTTTTCACTGGTGATTTGTAAAACATGTTTTTTTGGAGGTCACAGCTCTCATACGTGTCACATACAGTAGGTGCAGAAAGGATCTCCTGTCTGTACGTAAGGTCAAATATTTTTTTATTTATCTTTGTTCATTTGGTGAACTCCATTTTGTCCAGAGGGGCTACTACATTTTTGTTGGAATTTCAAATGAATCACGAGACTTTGACCTACAAATCTTGAATTTGTTTTCTATCTTTTACTGTTTTTGAGATATTAGTGTGTGAGTTGTAAAGTCTTTTTTTGCTCCTCCTGTGATTTTATAATGAGTGTGTATTGCAGAATGTTTCACAGCACTGAGGGAGTGACTTCACCAGCAGCAGTTGGAGAGCAGGATTTTAGAGTACGCTTTTTCTGAAATATCTTTATAAATCCCATGACTTTGGCCAAATCTTACATTTAAAAATCATATTTTTGTAGGAAATTTTGTTGCAAATCCATTGATACAAGTTTGAAAGTGGTCAGACTTATAGTTTAGACATCAGAAGCCTTTGTTTGACATAAAGTCTGTGCCCATAGATTGCCTCCTCATTACTTTACATTGTAAGGGTGATGTGGCACTGCAACTTTCAGGGCTTATAAAATCCAAACCGTTCGAGTTATTACAAAGTTTTGAACAATTTTTTTTCAGCACAGTATCATGAGTCACCTATTAAAGTTTGAAGCCAATACCATTAATGCCCTGGGAGGAGATAGCGTTTGTTTGAGGGCCAAAATTTGGGCAAAGTGTTATTTTGAATAAATATATTGCGGACTTCCTGTTGGATTTAGGTCAGGGGTGTCTGCATATGATTTGTAGGTCTTGATGAGATGAATAATTGAGTTTTGATTTGATCTCTCTACGACATTCCTACGGGCCATGGCGGCCATTTTAGTTACATAGGTGGCGTTAGTGAGCACATTTTGGCACTTTAGGGGTTAATTTTTACATTTTATCAAATGTTTCACCAGACCCAATGTGCGTGCCAAATTTGGTGAGTTTTTGAGCATGTTTAAGGGGTCAAATTTAGGATTTAAGTGGCGTAATAATAAAGAAAGAAACAAACAAACACACGAAAAACAATAGGGTCCTCGCCCCACCTCGACTATTTTACAGTAGCCCTCTGCCTTTTGGGTCCCTAATTATTCATGGTCAGTAGTCTAGAGCAGTAGTTCCCAACCTTTTTGGCTTGTGACCCCAAAAAAGCAGTGTGTTGTTGCTGTGTTTTCAAAAAAGAATTATTTGTCAGCACAATGATTTCCCTCCTAAATGGTTTCATATAAATTCATTTAAATGAGACACAAAGAGGTACAACAACTCATAAAAAAGCAAAGATTATAGAAAAGTTAAAAAAAAAAAAAATGCGTGTCAGAACTTTGTTTTTTCTTCTTTCCTCTCCCATTAATCATCTCATGACCCCTAAGATTTATCTTGTGACCCTTTTGAGGCACCTTACCCCTAGGTTGGGAACCACTGGGCTAGAGGGTAGAGCCCTGAAAGTACAGCATTAATGGTAAGCACTAAGCATTTAGATTATTATGTAATATTATTTCACATTATCTAACATTAACTGAATGTAGAAGATTCTGAACTTCATTCATTAAAACTCTGAACACCTGAACACCCTTTCTAATTGCGTATTTTAATTACTCTGTAATGTAAACGTATGCTATTTCTGCTCATTTTGGCATATTAGCAACCCAGAGAGATCTGTAGGTGACCTATCAAACAGAAATCTAATCTATGGGGAAGAAGGAGAGAGTAAATTAAAAACAGATGCATGTTGAGCAGGTTGCTTGTTACCAACGAATGTGCAGAGGGCCCAGTATTTGTATTTGTATCTGTATTTGTTGAGGCAGTAAAATTATTTGTATTTGTATTTGTATTCAAATAAAATTGGAAAGAGGCTTAAAAATCCTGTTTTTGTTTTTATTTTATTTTTAATTTCAGAAAATTGAAGTATTACAATAAATGTTCATGAATAAACTACCTTACAAAGGCGGTCCCCACACCAGGTCTCGAACTGGAGTCTCCCAGATCATAGACAACTGTGCTACTGAGCTAAAACTTTACTCACCGCCTAATTTCAGACAGACCTCTACCTATTTATACACCCATAACACAGAGACAGCATTTCATGTAAGAAGTAAAAAAGAACTTCAAAGGCAATTATTGCTTTGCACTTTTCATTTATTGCCTATTTTTTACAACCTAAGTTTGTGGAAAGGAGACAGGGAACAGCAGGTTATGGAGAGTCCTTTGGGAGCACTACGTGTGTGTCAGTAGCTCAGCTTTATCTCCGGGGAACAACCTCAACTACAGGAGTGATGTCCAAATTGGGGAATGTGCGCCATGTAGCAGGTGGATGTGACTCCCCTTGTTGAAACCTACTGACACACGTAACAGCAGAGCAGAGGAGAGAGACTGACATAGTGATGTGACCAACCTGCACACTGACATTTGACATGTTTTTTTTTTCTTCCCAAATACAAATAATTTTTAAAATAGCCTATTTGTATGAAACAAATATTCATAAAAAAAACAAAAAAAACAAAACACTATTTGTGTTTTGCAGAATAATGTATTTGTATTCGGGCACACCCTTATAATGCAGTAGATTGAGGCCTCTCAACAGAAATTTGTGTTCAGGTTGAAAATCTAAATGGATTTTAAGTCATTGTTTGTGCGTCTATGTCACATCCTGATCACTATATATTGACCCTGTCTACTGTATTGCATGTACTGTATTACACTAACAAATTTCCCTGCAAAATTAAAATAAAAATATTGTAATAATCTACCTGCAGCTGTAGTCGACAGCATTTTACTGTTTTTTTAGTGTCACTGCTGTAATTTACTTTAACAGTTAATTGCTGTAAAAATATTACAGTATTCTGCAGCAGAATGTGAGGTTTACAGTTTGATACTGTAGCTAGACCTGCAGTAATATACTGTGTTTTTACAGTGTTTCTAGTGTAATCTACATGAACAGTTTCTTACTGTAAATGTTACAGTAAACAACTGAAAAGTTTTCTTCTTATTCATATTAATAAAAACAACTATAAATTGCAGACATATACTGTAAATAACAATGTGTCTTCAGTCTTAATGGTCCAGTAATGAGATCAGCTCAGTTTTACATTTAAAAATGCACAACCCTTGAAATTTAGCACAGAAGAGGATAAGGCAAGTGACAGCTTTATGGAACTGAACATTTATTCAGAAGCTTTAACATATGCCAAGTATATTCAAGTATGTTTGAAAAAATCATTTTTATGGTTCATGCCCCTCCAAAGGGGGTCAATGTAAATCTGTTAATTATAATATCCTGAGCTGCCAGCAAAACTTGGTGATGAGTCTAAACAGCAACTGCTTTGCAAACTACTGTTTAACAAATATAAAAGCACAAATAAACAGATTGCAGGATAACACAGTTTGTAATGTGTTCAAATGTCCTGTGTTATAATTGGCAGAAGGTAGACATCCAGGCTTCCAGGCTCACTGAGTGAGAAAGAAAAAAGAATGAAATCAAGCACAGAGTGAGAGAAAGAGAAGTGAAACAATTGCATGGCAGAGAGAAATATTTTACACAAGATGGAAACCTAACTTCCCTTTATGAAGTGACATCAAGCTCTTCAGAAGAGTGATGACAAGGATTCACTGTGAGCTTGTTTGTCCTCTTAGGAATTACTTTCCCCGGCTTGCCTCTGATCCCCTCTCAGGGTTAATCACATTGAACAACATATAACAAATCACCTATTATGTCCCAGGTTTTAGTACACCTTGGCAACAAACTACAGTATATTTGCAGCAACCTAGCTACAGCTTAAAAACACACTTCAGTTGAGCTAAGATAACCGATACAACCATACTGTAACAAATTTTCTTGTAAAATTACAATAAAGTACTGGCAGCTGCAGTTCCCAGCATTTTACTGTTTTTTTTTAGTGTCACTACCATAATTTACTTAAACAGTTAATTGCTGTAAAAATGATTACAGTATTCTGCAGTAGAATGTGAGGTTTATAGTTTGATACTTTAGCTAGATCTGCAGGAATATACTGTATTTTTACAGTTTTCTTACTGTAAATGTAAACTGAAAAGTTTTCTTCTTATTCATATTAATAAAAACAGCTATAAATTGCAGACATATACTGTAAATAACAATGTGTCTTCAATCTTAATTGTCTAGTAATGAGATCAGCTCAGTTTTACATTTAAAAATGCGTAACCCATGAAATTTAGCACAGAAGAGGATGAGACAAGAAGCAGCTCTATGGAACTGAACATTTATTCAGAAGCTTTCAAATATGTCAAGTATATTTAAGTATGTTTTAAAAAAATAATTCTTATGGTTCATGCCCTTCCAAAGGGGGTCAATGTAAATCTGTTAATTATAATATCCTGAGCTGCCAGCAAAACTTAGTCATGAGTCTAAACAGTCACTGCTTAGCAAACTACTGTTTAACAAATATAAAAGCACAAATAAACAGATTGCAGGATAACACAGTTTGTAATGCATTCAAATGTCCTGTGTTACAATTGGCAGAAGGTAGACATCCGGGCTTCCAGGTTCACAGCTCACTGAGTGAGAAAGAAAAAAGAATGAAAATCAAGCACAGAGTGTGTGAGAGAGAAGAGAACAATTGAATGTCAGAAAGAAACATTTTACACAAGTAGGAAACCTAACTTCTCTTTATGAAGTGACGTCAAGTGCTTCAGAAGAGTGGTGACGAGGATTCACTGTGAGCTTGCTTCTTAGGAATTACTTTCCCCAGCTTGGCAACAAACTATAGTATATTTGCAGCAACCTAACTACAGCTTAGAAACACACTTGGGTTGAGCTAAGACAACCAATATGACCACTGTCTTTTGGGGCTCAGCTGCAAACATATCTTAATCAACTTTGCTACATATGTGCTTTAGATAGTAGGCTATTATTAATTATGAAATGCAAGTGGGATAAACAAGGTGTAGGTATAGACCAGGCCAGACTAATGTTCATTCACTGGATTCACTGATGTGTAGTTCAAGAGAAAACAATCATCCTAAAATAATCTTTAAACTAGACTTGCAAGCAGCAGTGAAAATAATGTTTAAATACTAGTAATTCAAACTTCCATCTGAAGAGCACTACCTGAAACAGTCCCACAGATTGTAAAGATAATATTAATAATATGAATTTTCTGGCAAACTGCAGCTGGACACATTATTAGCTCCTCAGGTGAGGAATTGCATCATGTCCGATGTCTCAGATTCTTTGTGTTATGACACGGTGCAGCAGACAAGCACAGACAAAGAGCTTTATTGGAAGCAGGCAGGAAAAGGTAACAGAGATTCAAATTATAAAGTTCACACAGAAGCACAAAATGTTTAAATTCCCTTTTAGTTTGAATTCTTAAACCCTTGTTAACACATGAGGAGTCATTCACTAGATTTTGTATATGATTCCTTCTTAAACTGCCTCATTGTATGAATTGTGCTATACTGTATATTGTAGATAGACTTGTGTGTCTTGCTTTACCTGCTGGTGAATTTTCTTTGAGCTGTTGTAACACTTTCTTAATTGTATCACTGTAATTAATGTTTGCTGATTTTAGGATCAATATTATTCTCAACATTAAACGGCTGCTCATGTTACTACATGCTATTAAACTTCTGGTAAAACACATACACACGCACACACACACACATTTACTGCATTTTCCTGTTGAATCTGATCAGCCAGTCAGATAATGAATTGACTTCTCCTGGTAACACATGATGCACAGCTGTTTATAATTTCTATTGGTCACTCCATTTGACTGTACACACTCTTGACAGTATTTCCTCCATCCTCAAGTGTTTTTCTAACATCTGTATCAAAGCAAGATGAAGGATTTCGTGTTGTTGCTTCTCTTTTGCCATGTTGTATCTCCAGGTAACGGAATAATCTTTTTTAAACAGTTGTGTAACTTCTATTTCAACATTCATATTTCTGTATCTATTTCTAATAACATAACATTTACTGCACAGCTTAACATACCTCAGATTTTAACATGTCTATTCACTGCCAGTTCTTATTGGTTTTTATTGTCCTGTGCAACAGTGCTGTAATCAATAGATATTGCAATACTGTAGCAACAAAAGCTACATAAATAATAATAATAATAATAATAATTATTATTATTATTATTATTATTATTATTATTATTATTATTATTATTATTATTATTATTATTATTATTATTATTATTATTATTTATGTAGCTTTTGTTGCTACAGTATTGCAATATCTATTGATTACAGCACTGTTGCAATTGTATCACTGTAATTAATGTTTGCTGATTTTAGGATCAATATTATTCTCAGCATTAAACAGCTGCTCATGTTACTACATGCTATTAAACTTCTGGTAAAACACATACACACGCACACACACACACATTTACTGCATTTTCCTGTTGAATCTGATCAGCCAGTCAGATAATGAATTGACTTCTCCTGGTAACACATGATGCACAGCTGTTTATAATTTCTATTGGTCACTCCATTTGACTGTACACACTCTTGACAGTATTTCCTCCATCCTCAAGTGTTTTTCTAACATCTGTATCAAAGCAAGATGAAGGATTTCGTGTTGTTGCTTCTCTTTTGCCATGTTGTATCTCCAGGTAACGGAATAATCTTTTTTAAACAGTTGTGTAACTTCTATTTCAACATTCATATTTCTGTATCTATTTCTAATAACATTTACTGCACAGCTTAACATACCTCAGATTTTAACATGTCTATTCACTGCCAGTTCTTATTGGTTTTTATTGTCCTGTGCAACAGTGCTGTAATCAATAGATATTGCAATACTGTAGCAACAAAAGCTACATAAATAATAATAATAATAATAATAATAATAATAATAATAATAATAATAATAATAATTATTATTATTATTATTATTGTAATAATAATAATAATAATAATAATTATTATTATTAATATGACTTCTAACACACAGTCTACTGCCAGAAACTGCATTTACTGACAAATAATTGTAAATAAAAGAATTGCAAGCTTTAACAATTACATTGCCAGTCACTTGGAGTAAATACTTCAGAACCATCCACAAAATCCTTTCCATACCTGCTCTACCTAATCCTGATTCTGTTTGTTTTTCTGTTGTGTTTGTGTGTCTTTCAAACAGAACATTGCTGTTAAAGAGTATTTATGCTTAGCCAACCTACTCTAATTATGTATCTATTAATGTATAAATAGAGGTTTAAAAAATAAATACAATAATCTTCATTTTTCTTTGGACTGAACAGAAATTTAAGTCTGTTGTGCTCATAGAATCATATATGAAAAATATTCATGAAAAATTGTTATTTAAAACTTTGTCTTACAGTGAAACACTCCTTGACATATTTGCTGACTGAATCATCTGGACTCCAAACCTTCCCAGAGTACGTGGATGTTGCCGTGGTTGATGAAGTTCAAGCGGGTTGCTATGACAGCAACAGCAAGACAGCAGAACCCAAACAGGACTGGGCAAAGAAATTAATCAAAGATCATCCTCAGCAGTTGGAGTTTTACTCTCAGATCTGTGTGTCTCTCCATGTGACTCTAAAAACTGACCTTGTCAATTTGGAGCAGTACTTAAACCAAACTGGAGGTATATTTATTTATTTATTTTTTTTACTTCTTAATGTTTTTTGTGTGTTTAATTAATGTTTCTTTATTTTTTTGTGCAGCTTGGTGAACAACAGTTCACTTGAATACACTAGTAGAATACATGTTAAGCAACTCTATACATCATAATGACAATATAGATAATTTCTTTCACCCCATCTGCAAAACCATCCCCACCACCCCAACTGAAGGGCAAGAAATACTATATTATACTATTAATATTATATGCATTTGACATATACAACATAACATAATATACAGACATCTAGAGGGGTATCTACACACAAATCTATCTATAAATAAATGCACAGACATTCAAAGTTACTTTTTGCATGTGCACATACACATCAGAAAACTCATATACAAGCTCAAGTCCACAACATCTATTGAAGCATGTGTGCTTTCCTACTAGCAGGTCTTGGAATAAGGAAACAACACTGATGTTTGTCTAAAAGTATGAAGTATCAGAACATAAGTGTATCTACATAAACACACACACACACACAAACACTCAAAGTGACCTCTCTCAAACACCCTCTTCATCTATCAACGGTGTTTTATTTACACACTGTTAACTGTTTGACTAAGTACTGCCGGTTAAGGCAGATGGCTGCCCACCTAGCGTCCGGTTCTGCTTGAGGTTTCTTCCCGTTAAAGGGGAGTTTTTCCTCGCCGCTGTCGCCAAGTGTTTGCTCATGGGGGAATTGTTGGGTCTTTGTAAATTAAAGAGTACTTGACCAGTTCTATGGGAAAAGTGCCCTGAGATTGTTGTGATTTGGCGCTATATAAATAAAATTGAATTGAATTGCTGTGCTGCACTACTGCAATGTTTCCATCATGGTTATTTACCATGACATTGAGATATTATGTAAGTGATAATGCACAATGACAAAACAAGAAGATAAAAGTGGAAGTAAAAAAATGCCATGACAAGTGTTTTCTGTATCAGGAAACCATGGAGTATATTATGGCTCTTATACCTTTACCACCAAGTTAGTTTATGTGTTTAAATTGTTGCACAAAAGATCTGTTGTCAGTTTAACTCAAAATTAGGTTTGTTTCTCTGACTAACAGAACATACTGCACAATTCATGTTTGCACAAAGCCCCAATATCCCTTGACTTATGTTAAATATCCTTCAAAAACCATGGCTGCCTATTATTAAACTAAGGTTAGCGATTATAATATCCGTGTGTAGTAACACATGCAGAAAAGGACACAATGTCCTGGCTGAGCAGGTGGAGTCTAGTGACTAATCCTGAATAAAACCCTCCTTCAGTGGAAGCTTCTGGAGCTTCAGGACAGTCTAGTCTGTAGTTTCTCACAGGAGAAGGATATTGTTGGACTGATCCACTGGCTGCAGGGTTTCAGTGAATTTAATCTTCAGTCCAGGATCAGGTTTAATCCGTGTGTGTTGGTCAGGACTCCACCTCAGTGTGTGTGTGTGTGTGTGTGTGTATGTTCCTGCAGCTCATATGAAGTCACACCACCTTCAACAGTGTAGATAAAGTGTGTGTTGGTCTCAGTGGAGGCAGTGTGTCTCTGTGGTAAAGACAGGAAATTGACTCTGTTTCCCAGCAGTCTCTGCTTCTCTGTCTCTCTCTGACTCGTCCACACTGTCCAGATGATGATTGGCTGTGAGTTGTTTCCATCCAGCCAATAACAGCAGAAGGTGTAGATCTTCTGTTTTGGTGTGTGTGGATCAGTGTGTCTCTATGGTGAAGATGTGATATCAACTGATGATAGCTGACTGTGCTGAGATCTCACTCTGGTTTACTGCAGTCTGTGTCTCTGTCTCTCTCTCAGATGTCCACATTTTACAAGTTATGGTTGGCTGTGAATGGGATGATAAGACTGAAGAGGTTATTGGTTTCGCTCAGACTGGTTATGATGGAGAAGACTTCTTATCATTTGACCTCAAGACACTGACATGGAACGCTGCAAAACCACAAGCTGTCATCATCAAGCACAAGTGGGATCGTGAAGCTGCATCAATCTTCATTAAGAACATTCTCACCAATATTTGCCCTCAGTGGCTGAAGATGAGTCTGGACTATGGGAAGAGCTCTCTGCTGAGAACAGGTTGAATCACATGATCTGATGTGGTTTCATGGACATATATATATATATATATATATATATTTATATGCTCTTCTGTTGATAATGTGCAGTAACATTGTAATCCAAATGAACAAACATGTAGAGAATTATTGGATATAATGAACAGTAATGTTTCTGTCTGTGTTGTTCGGTTTCTGTCTTTCTCTCTACCATTCTCTGTCTGTCTTTCTCTCTCTCTCACTCTCCAGACCTTCCCTCAGTATTTCTCCTCCAGAAGACTCCCTCCTCTCAAGTCAGCTGCTTCGCTACAGGTTTCTACCCTCACAGAGCCGATATGTTCTGGAGGAAAGATGGAGAGGAGCTTCATGAGGAACGTGGAGAGATCCTCCCCAACCATGATGGATCCTTCCAGATGAGTGTTGACCTGAATGTTTCATCAGTCTCACCTGATGACTGGAAGAAGTACGAATGTGTGTTTCAGCTCTCTGGTCAAAAGGACGACGTCATTACCAAACTGGACAAAGCTGTGATCAGGACCAACTGGGGTGAGACTGGAATCAAATGTTACACACATGAGAAAAAAAAGACAAATTTAGTTTACTTTAGTATTCCTTCAGTTCATGCTTGTTTTTGTCTCCTTTTTGGTGCTGGATTGGACAAATAGCCTAAACTGCCAGTTAGCGAGTCAGCTAGATACTTCTGATGATAAATTAATTACAAAGTTTTGTACCATAGACTCCTGTCTCACGACTGCAAACTGCCTTTTTTTAGCTTCCTCATTTTGGAAACTCCCACTCTCTGTTCTCTCAAAAGTCAGTGCTGTCAATTGGTCAGTGGTTCAAATTTGTGTGTCCAGTTGAAGTTGAAGTCTGCAAACGTGATTTTAGTTTAGTTTTCTGTCCTTACTTCAGGTTCTAGGTTGTTGATAGTTTGTTTGTTAACTTGTTTGTAGTTGCTCTTTTCCTAAAGTATAGTTTCTTTGTCTAATTAATTATCAATTGTGTTTCTTTGTCTGTTTTATTAATATAATTATGACACATATAGTCTTAATAAATAGATGGATAGATGTACAACAGTTTTAACCTGCTTCTAGTCATTTTTTCTTTGTTTTTTGCTTAACAGAGATACTTACAGATATGACCATCCCCATCATTGCAGTGGTTGCTCTTGCTGTCATCCTCATAGCTGCTGCTGGATTCATGTTTTACAAAAAGAAGAGAGGTGAGAGACCTAAACTGAGAGATGCTCTTATTAAATGTTTTGTGTGCTTAGATTGATTTTGAGTTGATTCTTTTAACCAGATTATAAAGAAAAAAACAATAGTTAATAGTCTGAAGCTATCAACAATGAGATTAGTTTAATGATGATAGAGAAATGTAATAGTCAAAGAGTAGAAAGGCAAAACATAGTAGTAACAAGTAACAATTTAAAGGAAAATTCTGGTATTTTCCAACCTGGGTCTTATAATTGTGACCATTCTGACTATGGGTTAAGATAAATTTACATACATGATTTAAAACCCTTGTCTCTGAGATTGATGGAAACTGGTGAGGATGTTGTATTTATGTCAGGGAAATGTTGTTTTATACTCAGTCTTTTAGCATGATATCATGTATGAAGCCATTAATTGTAAATTGTAAAGACCCTCTATCTCCAAAACCAAGTCAGTCTGAGATGGATTTTTCAACAAACTCATAAAATTAATTGGCTAGCCAGCTATAGCTGATAAAATGTGTTAGCAACTTATCATTCCAGCCTGCAAAGTCAATGATCACCAGATAAAAATGCTTTTTTCTACTTCTGTCTGAAATCAATCATCATTGTTACAAAATCTGCCGCTGTTATCATTATAAACTGCCTATGTGCCAGGCTAAAATTAAAAGCTTCACAGGCATAGCAACAGTATCTAGTGATGTAATGTTGGCATCAACCTCTTTGCAGAAGTAAAAGACAGATAACATTATTCTGCTGCTTTTTAGTCTGAAGCTCATGGGGTTGGATGCTGCAGGTTGCAAATGTCACATTCAAGTTGATGAGCCAGGTCATTGATTCTGACGGATACAATTGTTTCACTTGGTTCTGGATGAGACGTCAGATGCTGGGCAAAAATAAAAGGCAGTTCAGTGCAGGATAAATGAACTAACAGTGTGGTTCTGACCTTTCAGCTACTAACAACATCACTGAGCTCTCTGAGCAACTGAATCCAGAAGCCTGAGCACAGTGAGAGACTTCATGTGGGACGAAGAAAAATGAAAGACTACTATTCACACTTCCAGTTAACCAAAGCTGCCCACTTGTGTACACAAAATACAAATTGTTTCTTAATTAATTGTTAAACTTCTGTGTCACATTCTAGCTGGAAAAAAAATCTTTAACTGATGATGATGATAGTACATTGAAAGCATAGTAGATAAATTAAGTCTGGTTACCAATATATTCCAAAATGTGATATTGTAGATCTAAATCAATCAATCAATCAATCAAATGTGCGTTTTTGTGATTGTGTTTTGTGCCTCATTATATCATGGAGACTGAAGTTTTCACATAGTATCTATGTCTGCCTGAATATATACATTTATATTTTACTAGTGCCCGTTCAAAAGGTGCCTGTTCGGAACGGGCCAATTTCTCAATACCTAGAGAGAGTTGTGCCCCTCCCCTAAACGCCTCTCATGCAGACTATTGGTAGACACTACAATTTACCAATGCTCCCTAAACATCTCACAAGCAGAATATCTGGACACTACTATTTTGAGTTGAGCTGAAGTGTAAAGCCCGATCAAAACCTGCCTGAGACTTGAAGTGTGTGTTTAAATTAATTCTCTATGGTAGTTCTCATCACTACGGATGTAATCCCATCTCGAACCACAATGTGGGTTGCAATGGCAGAGTGGCGCTGTCCGTATTTCTACATGTTGAATCCATGTGCAGAAGAATGAGCAGAAGCAACGTTGTTTATGAGGTATTTTTACATATTTCTGAACGTACCTGAGACATCCAACACTAAGTCTTGAATGTACATGCCAAGTTTCATTCACAATTACGTTACACAGTTCAATGGTAGAGTTTCAGTCTTTTAAACGTTTATCAAGTCATTATCACTACGGATGTAATCCCACCTCCGACTACAGTGTGGGTTGCAATGGCAGAGTCATGCTGTCCATATTTACGCTAGTTGACTTCACAGGCAGTTGACGAAGCAAATCTTTGTAAAAACAACATTGTTTCTGAGGTATTTTTTATATATTTCTGAACGTGCCTGAGACATCAAGCACTAAGTCTTGCACGGTGGAACTGTTCTCAAGATATGTGAAGGACAAACTCACAAACATACATACATACATACATACAGACAGACAGACAGATTCCTCGCTTTATATAGAGAGATATTTGTACTTTTATACGTTTATAATGTAAGCTTGTAATCCATATTTTGAAATGGATTTAATAATTTTGATCATCTTATCTTTCCAAATTTTCTCAATACTGTCTGTTATTTTATTGTTTTTTTATTGGCACAATGTCTCTGTTTGGTTTCTCAACATGCAAACATTGTTGATTACATAAATGATTGTCAAAATCTGATACCCTGCTGTTTCACTCCTTTTGTGCTGTTTTTTTTTTTTTTTCTGCTTTTGCTTTTCAATAATAGAGGCCTTGCCTGGCAGATTCACATGTCAGAGTTCACCTTTGTTAAACTTTACCAGGCAGATGTGCTCAGTTGGTCAAATGAAACACTGTTGCACTGTGTTTGGAAATACAAAAGTTATTATATTATTATTCTAGTGTGTTTCATCACCGTTTTTAGTACCAGACTATCACTAACAAACAGTAGCATTGCTCTCACCTGCTGTCTACAGTCTACAGATATGTATTACCTGCATCAGAAACATGACATCACATACTTTTTCAGGGCTGAATGCAGGAAAATGAAACGGAAACCTGACTGACAGACACACTTTGCATGTTGTGAATTACTTCAAATGGGTTGGCAAAACAGTAAATGCTGTGATGAACTATTCCTATCTTCAGTTATAACAACACCTTAAATTATAAAAAAAGAGACTCAGTTGTTTCCTGACTCACTTTTCAATGTTAAGCTTTAAATAAATCTTAGCTAAAAGTTGATATCCCACTAAAAAGTAGCTTTTTCACTTTCAGAAACTGTTACATCAAGGGATGATTAAGCATTTACTTTGTGATAAAACTGTGACACTTCTATAAAATAATGAAGACATATGATTAAAAGAAATGATGGTACTTTAAAAGCATAGTAGATAAATGAAGTTCAAATCTTTTGAAATAATCAATATTTTAAAACTCAACAGAATATTTTCAGTATATTGTATTTTGTTATCTGGTCATTTCATTTGCTGAGGTGAAACTACAATTTCCACCACTCCAGTAAATTGGGGCTTTAAAAAATCCTTTCTGGTGTTCAAATCATTAAAAAGATACATTTGATGGCAATGTTCTGGTTACACTGCATAATTGGTAGGTTTAAAAAATGGTTTAAAAGAGTGTAAAAGGTGTATATTTCTGTGTATTTTGCTGGAATCACAAACAACACTCAGCATATTAAAACTTCTGTGTTTGGTAGCCTAATATTCTTTATTTCATTTTAGAATCATTGTTATAAAGTAAAACCACTCAAAAATGTGTGGGACATCTTTCTGCAATGTAGCAGTAGATGTAGCAGACAGAGGAAAAGTTTTAAACGTAGATAGCAACAAGACGATTGGAAGTCTGACAAAGTCTGAGTGGGTAAAGTGGAAAATCAGTCAGATGATTGATGTGGAAGCATGAAAGTAAAAAAATAAATAAATGAAGCGAGCATGAATAAAGTGTAATAAAGCTTCAGGAGTCAAATTTGGGAAAAAGTCAAATGATGTTTTTTGACCCATTTTCTAATCTTTTAACTGTCTGTTAGAGCCCTCTGTAGGGGAAATAAAACAGCACAGAGCCTGTTAAAGTTTAGCAGTAGAGTTATTGAAGCAGCAGGAACAAAATTAAAGTAATCACATGCAAGTTATAAGGAAATGAAGGCACAAAGGAAAAGCACCAGCACATATTTCCCAAACCAAACAAGGAAAATTATCATTAAGAGGGCTCCAAAACTACCTGCCTGTCTAAATACAGGTAGCATGATGACTCAGTGGTTAGCACTTCTCACAGGAAGAAGGTCCTGGGTTCAGACCCTCGCCATCCCGGGTGGAGTTTGCATGTTCTCCCTGTGTTTGCATGGGTTTCCTCCCACCATCAAAGACATGTATGTTAGGGTTAATGCCCCTATGGCAAGCTGATTTAATAGCTAGACTAGTTGACAAATAAAAACTATTTATGGCATTATTTTTGAAAGCATCCCCACTTTAATTTTAGTGCCTTAAACCTGTGCACAGTACTGTACATACAGTACATAAAAAATAGCAGCAGTATAGCATAAGTGGACAAACAGTGTGTTTCTGACCTCACAGCTCCTGACAACAACTCTGAAGTCTCCATGAAACTGAACACAGAAGCCTGAGTGAAATAAACACACCATCCTGCATATAGCGAGTTGCTACACATGAGACAACGAAACAGTAAATGCTGTGATGTGAACTATTTACACCTCTAGTTGCTGTAAAACTGCTGTGTCACATTATAGCTGAAAAGAAAATGTTGTAGCTGACGATGAGTGGAATTACTGAGAGAGAGAAAATATGCTGTATGAGTCATCGGAGTGTATAAATAAATACACTGTTTACTAGAAGGAAATATTGGAAATGTATTTTATTAAACTGGCACAAAAACAACACATATTAGTACTTTAAAAACACTTTAGATAAATGAAGCCTTCTGTTTAGAAAATGTTACTGACTCATGAATATTTTAATGCTTTTTGTTTGTAATCTTTTTGTATTTTAAGTGTGTGTGTACAGATAGTTTGACTTTTATTCGTCAAGTTATTATGATAAATTCCTCCCCCAAAACCAATAAGGAGGTGGATGGAATTGAATTTGTCATGCTTACAACGTCGACATTATAGACAAACTTAAAATTTAATGTATATTGTATAAAAGCAATTATAAAAAGTAAGAAATGTATTTTGTATAATTTGAGTGTGTGATTTACATGCATTTTTACATTTTTCTCTTTTATCCATGTTCTCTAAAATATTTGTATAAAAATTAGGTACTTTCTCTTTGGTGAGTTCCTATTAACAAGTAGATGTTGAATAGCAATGCTCAAAATGTTTTTTTTTTATAATAAAGTCCTCATTATTTCAAACATATGTTTATCAACTTTTGTTACAGAGAGATGAATATTCTAGCAGATTAAATGAGTGTGGCTCCAATTTAAAGATGTTAAACTGTAAATACAGGGGGAAAAAATTGTTGTGTAGATGAAATAATTATAATTACTCATGGTCAACAGGTCAGTGCAGTCGCTCTCAACCTTTTTGGCTTGTGACCCTTACAAAAACTTATGTAGTTGAGGGCTCCCTTCTAGATGGCTTCATATGAATTCATTGAAATGAGGCACAAAGAGGCACATCTCATAAAAAAGCAAAGATTATAGGAAAATTCAAAAATTAAATACAAAGTTGTGTATCAAAGCTTTGTTTTTTCTTTTTTCCTCTCCCATTAATCATCTCACGACCCCTCAGATTTATCTTGTGACCCTTTGGAGGGGTGTGACCCCTTGGTTGGGAACCACCGGGCTAGAGGGTAAAGCCCTGAAAGTACTGCGATAATGGTAAGCACCATTATGTAATATTATTCCATATTAACATTCAACATTTTAAACTTTATTAAAACTGACTAGATCCCTGCTTGTGTTGTATCAGCTCCCAGATGTACATTGCTTTGGATAAAAATGCTAAATTGTAAATTGTAAATTGTAAAATTTGAGGACAGAAGACATCTGGACACACTGTCTTACCTCTAATATTTATTAATCTGTAATGTGAACTTATATAAACACTTATATTTCTGTTAATTGTGGCATGTCAGCAATCCAGAGAGATTTGTAAGTGAACTATCACACAGAAATCTGACATATGAGGACGAAGGAAAGTGTAAATGGGTTGCTTGTTACCATTAATAACATTTATGCAGTAGGATGAGGCCCTTCAACAGAAATGATTACCCTGGTTGAATATCTAAATGGATCTAGAGTGGTTGTTTGTGCATCTATGTCACATCATGATCAATTGACCATGTATCTACTGTATGCATGTGTTATAACCTGGCTCAAGTGGCCATAACAAAAACCATGTCAAAATTTAACAAAAGATATTTATTCAGACAAAATAAACCGAATTAAAGGAAATAAATGGGATAGGTGTTGTATGTGATGCATGGGTGGTGAGGGTGTATGTGTGTGTTGAAAGGTGCATGAAAGCAAAATAAATAACTAAAGCGGCATAACTAAACCAATCCAGAACAGGTGCCTGAAGGGAGAAGTGAAAAGCTGCAAACAGCAGCAGAAACAAACAGTCAGAGGAGAGACGAGCTGCTATCTGTGGCCAGGCTTTATACCGGCATCAGGTTTCTCCATTCGTCTCCACCTGTGTAGCGCAGAGCAGACAGACAGATGAATATACAGCAAACCAAAGATGACAGACGTCATCACACATGTATTAGCTGTGTAGCTTTCACAGTGTAAAATTTTAGTTTTAAGCCCTTGTTCACATGTAAGGAGTCATTCACAGGTTTTTGTATTTAACTCCTTTTCAATAAAGCAATTTGGAACTGACTCATCGTATGAATTGTGCCATTTACACTCTTGTCTTACCTTGCTTTGCATACTGGTCTTTTAAATCGCATTTTTTTGAGCTGAGTTGTTACAGTTTTTTATTTTGGCACTTTAACTTTAAATAAGTTTAGGATCAATTTCATTCTCAACTTTAAACAGCTGCTCATTTTACTACATGCTATCAAACTGGTAAACACACACACACACACACACACACACACACACACACAAATCCTGTATTTTGCTGTTGAATCTGATTAGCCAGTCAAATATTGAATTTACTCCGCATGGTTACACATGATGCACAATTATTTCTAATTTCTATTGGTCATTCTATATGCCTGTACGTATTAGTGACAGTCTTTCCTCTTTCCTCGTTTTTTAATGTCGCTATCAAAGCAAGATGAAGGGGATCATGTTGTTGCCTCTCTTTTGCCATGTTGTATCTCCAGGTAATGGAATCATCTTATTTAAACAGTTGTGTAACTTTTGTTTCAGCATTCATATTCATGTTTGGTAACACTTTATAATACAGCCTGCGTTTAACTTTGTATAACTTCCCGTCATTTAATTTCCCAGAACTTCTGGTGTAACTTCCTCATATGAATCCGTGCATATAAAAATATAAAATCGGTTGCTACTGGTAGTTAAATATAGACAAGACGTCAAAACAAGACAGTGAGGAACAAGGGAGTAACGATTGGGGATTTGGACTGTGTTTTGGACAACAACAGAGGTCCACAGCACAGAGGAATAAGATATGTCAGGCTTTGGATACAGACAATACTTGTTAGTAGGATTAGTTAATTTTTGGTTTGGCTCTGCACATATTTGTTGACAATAAGAAAAATATAGAAAATTGCCAGGCTTATCCTTTAGACATCAGGACAATGATTATTTGTAATAATTTATAATAATTATTATGATAACAAATATAATAATTTTTTGAAAGACTAAGTATTGTATTTCACTAAATATATGGTTCGACTCTTTGTGAGCATGTGTGAAGCAGCCAAGAGTAAATAGTGTAAGGCTCCAAACCACAGACATGTAACCAAAATATGAGAGAAAAAAGTTAAAAGGGATTATTTATTATCAGAGGGGATTAGATTCAATTGGGGGAAAACGGTAACAAATAATATTGATTATTTGTCTTTTCTTTCTTTTTCAGCCAACTACCCTCCATGTCATGAGTAGAACATTTATTCTGTTTTATCTGATCTAACAAAAGTTGATTAAAAAAAGCTTAATTTTATCCTCAGGACACTGCCAGGAGCAACTTAGAAACACAACAGTTAGCTGATCTGAATCTAGTACGTTTTCTTATATTTGGCAGAAACACTAGAAGCAATGACTTGATTGAAATGTCCAGTTTACCTCAGACAGATGGATAAAATGACAACTATCAAAGCGCATTTACAATTTGAAGAGTTTTTTCTTTGAAATGCTGGTGTTTAGCTTGGCAGCCTGGTCCTACTGCTAAATAATAATTGATAATTTATTTTGGCAGTGTCCAAACATAGTTTATAGTTCCAGGCATCAGAATTACTGCCCATACACATCTTAACAGAGTATACGTACCTACAATACATAAAAGATAGTAGCAGTTCAGTATAGGATAAATCGACTAACAGTGTGTTTCTGACCTCACAGCTCCTAACAACAGCTCTGAAGTCTCCATGAAACTGAATCCTGAAGCCTGAATGAAATAAACACACCATCCTGCATACAGTGATTTGCTACACAGACGACAAAACAGTAAATGCTTTGTGACTATTTACACCTCTAGTTAAAAAAGAACCTTCTGTTTTTGTCTCTTAATTCTCTTGTAAAATTGCTGTCATATTATAGCTGAATAGAAAACTCTGTAGCTGAAGATGAGTGAAGTTACTGAGAGAAGAAAAATGCTGAATGAGGCATAAATGCTTTCAGAAACATTTCCATCAGAAGGACAAATAACCTGTTTACTCAAATGAAATATTTGAAACATATTTTATAAAATGATGTAGGTACAAAAACAGTAGTTAATATTTAATATTGTTTAAACATGATTATATAAAATGTAAGAAATGTATTTTGTGTAAGTTGAGTATGTGGATAATTGTGTGTGTATGTGATTCAGAACTCAGAACACCCATATAATGTATTTGTAAATACATTTATCTTACATAAATATGGGTAATAACTGCATGAATTTAAAGATGAGGTCATTCTTTTCCATTGGGTTTCTATACACAAGTAGATGTTGAATAGAAATACTCGAAATCACTTCCTGTGTTGACTGTCACATTCATTCATCATCATTACATTCCTCTTTTTTTTCCTCATTATTTCAAACATATGTTTGTTAACTGTTGTTCGAGTAAGATGAATATTCTCACAGAATACATGAACGTGGCTCCAACTTAAAGATGTTGAAAGATGTTATAAAGAAAGGAAAAAAGTCTGTTGTGCAGATGAAATAATAATAATTACTCATGGTCAGTAGTCTACAGCAGTCCCAGTCTTTTTGGCTTGTGACTCTTTCAAAATTTCAAAAAGAAATGTATTAGTTGTCAGCACAGTGATTTCCCTTCTAGATGGTTTCACTCAAATTCATTTAAATGAGGCACAAAGAGGTACAACAACTCATAAAAAAACAAACATTATAGAAAGGATCAAAAAATAAATACAAAATTGTGCATCAGAACTTTGTTTTTTCATCTTTCCTCTTCCATTAATTATCTCTCAACCCCTCAGATTTATCTTGTGACCCTTTGGAGGCACCTGACCCCTAGGTTGAGAACCACTGGGCTAGAGGGTAGAGCCCTGAAAGTACATTATTAATGGTAAGCACTATTATGTAACATTATTCCACATTATCTAACATTAATTGAATGTAGAAGATTTCAAACTTCATTCATTAAAACTCTGGAGGAAGGATGACATCTGGACACACTTTCAAATTTCTCATTTTAATTACTCTGAAATTTAAACTTATGCTATTTCTGCTCATTTTGGCATGTCAGCAATCCAGAGAGATCTGTACGTGACCTATCACACAGAAATCTAATTTATGAGGAAGGAAGTGAGAATAAATAAAAAATAGAAACACGTTTAGCAGGTTGCTTGTTGCCAAGGGAAGATGGGTGACTGAGATGACACAAATAAAAAGATAAAGAAGTACAATGAACAAAATCTTTTGTTTGTTTTGGTGGGGTTACATCATAGCAAATGTAACAACATAAATACACAAAACAATACTAATGCAGTAGGGTGAGGCCTTTCAACAGAAACAATCTGCAGGTGGACACATTATTAGCTCTTCAGGGGAGGAATTGCATCATGTCTGAAGTGTCAGATTCGGTGTGTTTTGAACTTTAGCAGCAGACAAGCACAGACAAAGAACTTTAGCAGGCAGGAACAGGTATAACTTTTAGTTTGAATTCTTAAGCCCTTTTTCACATGTAAGGAGTCATTCACAGGTTGTTTTTTTTATCAGTAAAGCACTTTGACATCTACTCACAAGTTTTACAACTAAAATTGAACCAGACCTAATATTAAGGAGAAATTGACACTTACACATGCATATCTTTATTCCTAATATGTGCACAGGTCCACTACAAAGCAATGTGATTTGATTGGCAGGATTTCAGATGTGCATGTTGCTGGTTTTGCTGTCCAATCAGAAACACTTTTGGTCAGGGAAACAATGTCACATCTGACCGATGTTTCTTTGACAGGTCCTCCATCTTGTGGTCCTGGTCTTGAGGAGGGATGCTTCAAATTATGTAATAAGTGGGACTCTTCAAGACCAGATAGAGACCGTCTGACAATTAAATTTCAGAAAATAGTGAAAAATGTCAATCATTATTCTTTGATGCCCAAGTTAACATATTCAGATTACTTGTTTTGTCTGATCAACAGTCAAAAACCCAAAGATGTTGAGTCCAATTATTTATCTGTCAATCAACTTATCAATTAATTATCTGATAATTTCAGTTTTAGAGCGCTACTATGTATAGGGGGGGTCAATAAGGGACCAACAACAGGAGGAAGGATGACATCTGGACAGAGAGTTTAGCAGGTTGTTTGTTACTGTTGGAAGGTGAGAGACTGAAATGAAGACAAAAATAAAGCAAAAACTTTGTGTTTTCTTGTAGGGTTACAACATGTAGGATGAGGCCCTTTAACAGAAATCACTGGTTGTTTGTCCATCTGTGTGAAAAATAATAATTCTCAATCTGCAGCTGGACCATATTAGCTCCTCAGGTGAGGAATTGCATCATGTCTGAAGTGTCAGATTCGGTGTGTTTTGGACTTTAGCAGCAGACAAGCACAGACAAAGAGCTTTACTGAAAGCAGGCAGCAAAAGGTAACAGAGACTCAAATTAAAAAGTTCACACAGACGGAGAAAATATTTTAATTCCCTTTTAATTTGAATTCTAACAATTTTTTTGTATAAAATTCCTTCTCAATAAAGCACTTTGAAACTGCCTCATAGTATGAATTGTGCCATATACACTCTTGCCTTACCTTGCTTTGCCTACTGGTCTTTTAAGTATTTTCTTTGAGCATGTTTACTGATTTTAGATCAATTTTATTTCTGACTTTAAGCAGCTGCTCATTTTACTACATGCTATTAAACTTCTGATGCTATAAAATGCATTTCAGTGGCCCAGACAAAGGCCTCTGTTTTGGTGTTAGGAGCATATCTGCACCAGCAAACTGACATTTACTTGAAGTTATATCCTCACCTGCACCAGTCTGGTATCTGGGTGAGTTGCCATGTGCCTCACAGGAGGAAGGGTGCAGTTGAGGCTGTGCTGTTGCCAATCCAGCAGCACACTGCAAACTAGGTGCCAAGAATGACTGAGTTTTGCGCAGTCCACTGTCCACCTGCTCAGGAAAAGGTCGAGAGCACAGCGAACCTATGATCTTTAATATTACTGTAATTTTCTTTGGTGAGGGCTCACCCAAATACATCTCACTAAAATTACACAAACACCTTTATTCCTGCTTTGTATTTAAAACACAAATCTAAACAATTTAAATTTTAAAAAGAATCTCAGAAAAAAAGAATTACAACATGCAAAAACACATTTGTAACTTTATTTGTATTTTATTTACTGCACTGTCATGGAATTACTTAAAAGACAATCTATGTATGTGACAAAAGTTTATTAAGCAAAAAGATGACGAGGGTGAAAAAGGTGAAGAACAAACACAGGATGGACACGCAGAGGTCAGAAGGTTTAATAAAATTCTTCCACAGCACTAAGGTGGTGTGCAACTAAAGATGGTAATTGTATGGATTATTGTGATACTACATTATATGCAAAATAAAACATGGTGACCGTCGGATCAACATTTCCAGTGAATTTCGCTTAAAAAGAGACATCATCTGCTTTTGACAGTATAACAGAGCTGCTGTACTCATATTTACAACTCTGCACATCCTGGACAATAATAAGTTTCCTCATCAGAAAACTGCCACAGGAAAAAAGCGAGAAAGTTCTGTGTTTTAATGGTATGAAAGCAACAAATGTGATTTTCAATAATGATGTATGATTATCATACATCAGTTTAGGTAATTATAGGTGAAAAAACCAGAAGTGCATTGGCATACCCTTGATGCACTGTGAATGTTTTGTTCTGGTTCCAGTTTCTCCCTCAGAGTTCCCTGCTGGTCCTGTTATTGGAGGTGTTGTAGGACTGCTGCTGCTCCTGGCAGTCTGCATCACTGGAGTCTTCATCTGGAGAAGGAGAGATAATGGTGAGAGACAAACATACTTTTACTCATCATCAAGTCATTTTAACAACAAATAACAGTGTAACCTGGCTGATGTTCAGTAACGTGACCTCCAGCTAAAGAGTTACTCTCTTACCTTTCAAAATAAAAGAAGAAATCAGTGGAATTAATACAGTGTTTCTATAAAACATTTATTAGTGTTTTCTTAGTTTGCTTTCATAAATTCTGACGTTTTAAAATTTGAAGTATTGTAATCTCTCATCTGTATTTCAGGATTCAGGCCTGCAAACTGTGAGTATTATGTCAGTTTATTTCTCTCTCTCTGTACAAATAAATGCAGTTAATCGTTTGAATTGAATTTCTGACACCTTGTTTTTCTTTTATAGCTTCAGACTCGTCATCCTCTGATCCATCTTCAGTCAGAGATGCAGCTCTTAACTGATCACAGTGAGTATTTCATCATGTCATCAACACTGTGCAGATACTGTATGAAGAATCTCTCTGTTGCTCCTCCTGAAACTAGTTACAGTATACTGATATAATACTCTCATAAATATACTGAAAGTCTGTCTTTGTTAAAAAACTGTTTTCTGATTTGACAGAATTTCTCAGTCAAGTGATCCAGTATAGTTACAGGAAACAGCTGACACTGAGGTTTTAATGTAATACTGATTAAAATTTTTATATTTTGGACTAAAATCAAACATATATTTACTGTATAATATGACCACTAATAATTCCAGGTTCCTTTCTATTTGTTACTCTGTCTTTGCAGCTTTCTAGTAAAGATTTAGAGGAGAATAGTGAACTCAAATAAAGATGCTGTGGCTTCAATATTTTATTCTATTTTGCACCATAAATGTTCATTAACAAAACTTGTTTTAATGAATATTGAGATGTGACATCACAGGACCCATCAGAAAGTCACATGATACATCAAACTAAAGTGTGAATTCATAGATCAGATTTATGAGTTTCAGGTCGTCAGTGGATGCAGTGAAGAATGATATCTGTGAAGATTATCTGAGAGCTGATAGAAGCATTAATGTTGATGTGAATCCTCCACTGCAGGAGTAACAACATCTGGAGAGAACTGATGCTGCTGTCCAGCTGTTTCCTCAAACCTTTGGTGGAGATGAATCACTGCAGCAGCTACCAGACACCAAAGAGCCACAACGTTACTCCAGTGGGGCATCTTTTGTCTTCAGATATCAAATTCATGTCAGTTAGTCATGTGTAATGTGGGTTAACTTGCACCTGTTTTTGAGCTTTAACAACCATTAGTGTGTGTATCCTTATAGTTGTCCTCTTTTAAAAACAGTAATGTTATGTGTGTGTGTGTGTGTGTGTGTGTGTGTGTGTGTGTGTGTGTGTGTGTGTGTGTGTGTGTGTGTGTGTGTGTGTGTGTGTGTGTGTGCAGTCACATTAAATGTTAGTCTATGCAATGCATATATATTCAAAGACTCAAACCTAAAACTTTTAATGTTCAACTACTTATGTGTGATTTATGTCTTAGTCTTCCAACACACATTGCTCCTCCAGTCCAAGTAACAGCTGTAACTCTTTTTACACAGAAATTTGTAAATGTTTCCACAATTTTACACAATATAAATACATTTTTGAATATTTAGACACTCCTCTTTTCATTGAAACTCACATATTAAAGCAATAACACTTCTTAGAGCTTATACATTTGTATCTTATACATTTGTCATCTTCACATGTCCTGTACTTGTCATGCAGATGAAAAATGTAAATGTCATTGTAACGTTATTGTTAATGCTTGGATTGCTAGTGTTAGAGGATTAATGAGGGTTTTATCTGTGGTACTGACTGATGTACTTAATTTCATATCGCAAAAATGGAAAATTTGATTTGTCTACATGACAGTTTACGTCTTCTCTAAGGTCATGTGATCTGTTTTTGGCTAAATTTGTTAACTTCAGTTACAGTTTGTCTCTACATCATCTACAAGTTAAAGATTAATTATGAATTGTTAATTGATCATCTATTTATTGGTGAATATAAAACATGATTTTTTGGTGAACTTCATTTTGTCTAGAGGAGCTGCAACATTTTCTAGTGTCATTCTTGTTCTTATTTGTTCTAATAGTGTTTATATTTACCTTCAAGTAATAAATAAAATTCTTCTGAAAACCTGCTTAAGAGGTCTTCCTGTTACATCATACCTGTGTTTACCTCAAATGTTCAGATGTGTAGGCTTAAAGGTTTTGTACCAAGTTTTGGGAAACACTCTAGTGAAGCTTGTTCCTGATGTCTGGAAAGCATGAGCTTACTTTTTATCAGTTATCAAAATGTGTGAGGATAAAAGAAAAAGTTTACACTACCACAAAACACACACACACACACATACCACAAATTTTCATTTGTTAATGAAGGAGTACACTGAACTTTGTGACTCAGAGTGTGTATTTCCCTATTTTACCACTAGAAAGCAACATAACTCTGAAATGTCTCAGCTGTGAGGTCACCACAGAGAAACAGCTGCCAGACCATTTCCACCATCACCACTTCCTCCCCTACAGTCGGGTTATAAAACACTTTAAACTGCCTCATTGAATAAATTGTGTTATATGACTTTAAACAGCTGCTCATGTCACTACATGTTATTAAAGTTCTTGTAAATAACAAAACAAAAAAACACATTTCCTGCATTTTCCTGTTGAATCTGATCAGCCAGTCAGATATTGAATCTACTCCTCCTGGTAACACGTGATGCACAGCTATTTATAATTTCTATTGGTCATTTCATTTGACTGTTCACACTGTTAACAGTCTTTCTTCCATCACAGTGTTTTTTAATGTCTGTATTGAAGCAAGATGAAGGATTTCATGTTGTTGCTTCTCTTTTGCCATGTTGCATCTCCAGGTAACTGAATAATCTTTTTTGAATAGTTATGTAACTTCTATTTCAGCAGTTATATTTATATTTTAAAATATAATTGCACCCTATTCATAAACTGCACATTTACTGCAGAGATCAACATACTTCAGATTTAAACATGTCTATTCACTGCTAGTTCATTTCTTTGTGCTTTTAACAAGTGAAACTTGTGAGAGGTCTTCCCATTCTCTTGAATGAGAAAGTGTGTCCAAACTTCTGACTAGTACTGTATTCTCTACTTTTACTTCTCTCTCATATCTGTTACATAAACTATTGAGATGTCCAATGAAATGCAGCTATTAATGAGATTAATTCAGATCTGAAACATCTTAAATTAATCTATGAATCTAACCAATAATGCCATTCAGGTGTCACTGAAGCTGAATATATTTGGGGTTTTGCAGAAATAACAGTTTCTGTACAGTACTGATGTTCTGTATGTTGTTAACATCTGGCTGTGTGTCGGATTATTTCCTTTGACTTTATTGAACAGTGTCATTCATTGAAATTAATTTAAATATAAAAAATAAAACTGTAACAAATGTTTACTCATGCTGTAAACTCAGATTATAGATTCTGTACTGCAGTATAATATAATCTAGGCCTAATATGATATAATATGTTATAATAATATAATTATTCACAGAACAAGAATTAAGTTGAAACCTCAAAGCACATACCTCAAGTATTACTTTAATAAAGGAGTCTTTACATTTTGTATCTGGATTTGTTTTAAATACACAGTGAATGACATCAATGAATTTAATGTTTCATAAGAAGACCTTTGTGACTGTAACTGTGATTTCAAAGTAATATTCTCATTACATTTACACCTTCTAATGGCCAGTGCTGTACTGTAGATTACAAGAGTGTTACAAGACAGGAATACAACATTAACTTATAACATAATAATGTGAAAACTATAAGCCAAGGCGTAAATCATGGGCTAGTCCATGTTTCAGTGTATTTTAAAACTACAGATATTCCAAATCTGTCTAAAAAAATGTATTAACACCTTAATAACTGCATGTGTGGAGTCTATGTGACACAAGAGGAGATACTTGAGTATGACCTTCTGCTTCAGATGATGTTGGTCTTTCATTAAGTGTAATGATTCTCACTTAGACTATTAACTGCAGCTTAATGTACCAGCATCATGTAGTAAAGCACAATTTCACAAATATTTATCATATTGCAGTATCTCTTTTAAATATAACTGTACATTTACTGCAGAGCTTAACATACCTCAGATTTTGACATGTCTGTTCACTGCTGATTAATTATTGATTAAAGTCAATAAATTATATTGATTGGTATGGAGGCACATTGCATTAAGAGCAGAAAAAACTGGAGAGATATTTTCTTCAAATAATTTGTTCTCATAATAATGTAGCATCTCCTATAGTAGGATTAAATGTATAACTAATAGCTATATTATGTTTAAGATATTTACCTCATCATTGAGAGGAAGTATCTGGTTAATATGAATTCATCAGAAAACTATTTTGCAATTATGAGGTCTTTACCTTGTAATCATCACTGACCTAGGCCTGATTTAGTTGATTTTTGTTTCCTCTTGCTTTGAGGTTTTTTATACTGATGTCATTGAACATTATTCACCAAAGTCACATTTCTGAAATTATTTTATCAGTTTTGTACAATGTTGTTTTGTTTTTTCCACCAGAATGACTAAACGCAGATCAGATTTTTTTAAAAATGTAATTAATCAAATTAAATAATATAATAAAATAACAACATTTCTACAGATTAAGATATTTTTCATTATTCAGGCAAAATAAGGGAAATTAGAGAAAACACTGATAAATAGTTGTAATTCATGCTTTGCTCACCATATGTTGTTCCACTTTCAGGAATCTCATATCAGTGTACAGATATTTATATCAAGATTTAACATTTTGATTAGATTTACACTTGAATGTATATGTAGTTATTACTAACCTTATATAAAATGATGATCAGTAAGGATAATAAATCTGCCTTAGTCATTATGGCAAATGTGCCAACAAAAAATTTCCTATTAACATATCCAGCATTCATTTATGTTTTGAGTTGTGTTTTTGGCTGCCTGGCCAATGGAAGGTCAATATTCACTCTCCTTTTAGCTTTTGTTTAGTCTCAATCATTCCAAGTATAATATCTGGCTCTTAGGTTGGTAGATGTTCTACTTTCATCACCAGCTCATCACTAACTTTGTGTGTCTGAGGTTTCATGCTGGGCAAAATATTGAATGTAATTGAATGTAATTATCATAAATATGGATAAATACATGCATGTTTATAAAAACTGGACTTCAGAACCCTTCAAACCTTTTTCTCTTGCAGTGAAACACACAGTGAAGTATTTCTTCACAACGTCCTCTGGAGTCAAAAACTTCCCAGATTATGTGGTTGTTGGGATGGTTGATGAAGTTCCAATAAGTTACTGTGACAGCATCATTAACACAGTGGAAGGCAAACAGGACTGGTCACAAAAAATGTTTGAAGATGATCCACAACACTTGGAGTGGTGCACTCAGAAGTGTTTGTTAGACCAATATGAATACAAAGCTCACATTGACATTTTGAAGCAGCAACTGAACCAAACTGAAAGTAAGTAAAAATACTGTAAAAATGTTTTTTTTCAAATAGCAAACAGATATAGTTGCATTATAAACACACATGTTTACATGTCCAAACACATACACAGTTTACTAAATGTGCATATATTCTTCACTCATATCTCTCCCTCTATTACCAGCCATGTAATGTGAAGGACTCTTTCAAAATGGGTCGTCAATATTAATATTATATATAGTTTCCCTGGTAGCTATGTGCTGAATTCACTGAAAAACTGAGCAAAAGGGTTCTACATTTGAATCATGGTGCGTGTGTGTGTGTGTGTGCATGCGTGTGCATGTGAGTGTGCATGTGTGTGTGCATGTGTGTGTGCATGTGTGTGTGTGCGTGCGTGCGTGTGCATGTGTGTGTGCATGTGTGTGTGCGTGCGTGCGTGTGTGTGTATGTGTATGTGTGTGAGTGTGTGCGTCCGTGCGTGTGCGTGTGTGTGCGTGCGTGTATCTGCGTGCGTGTGTGCGTATGTGTGTGCGTGTGTGCGTGCATGTGTGTGCATGTGTGTGCGTGTGCATGTGCGTGTGCATGTGTGTGTGCATGTGTGTGTGCGTGCGTGCGTGTGTGTATGTGTAAGCGTGTGCATGTGTGTCTGTGTGTGTGCGTGCGTGCGTGTGTGTGTGTATGTGTATGTGTGTGAGTGTGTGCGTCCGTGCGTGTGCGTGTGTGTGTGCATATGTGTGTGCGTGCGTGTATCTGCGTGCGTGTGTGCGTATGTGTGTGCGTGCATGTGCATGTGTGTGTGTGCATGTGTGTGTGCGTGCGTGCGTGTGTATGTGTAAGCGTGTGCGTGTGTGTCTGTGTGTGTGCGTGCGTGCGTGCGTGTGTGTATGTGTAAGCGTGTGCGTGTGTGTCTGTGTGTGTGTGTGTGTGTGCGTGCATGTGTGTGCGTATGTGTGTGCGTGCATGTGTGCGTGCGTGCGTGTGCGTGCATGTGTGTGCGTATGTGTGTGCGTGCATGTGTGCGTGTGTGCGTGTGTATGTGTGAGTGTGTGTGTGTGTGTGTGTGCGTGTGTGTGCATGCGTGCGTGTGTGTGTGTGTGTGTGTGTGTGTGTGTGTGTGTGTGTTGCCCTTCTTGTCATGTTTGGTTTGATCTAGATGCTTAAAAACTGCAGGTCAAGTACGTTTTGGTTGGAAAGTTTGACCCCTTGATGTCAGTTTGTGTATTTCTGTGTGTTGGTCTTGCAATGAAGAGGTGACTCTTCCACATGTTCCTTGACATTTTCTAAAATGCAGCCTCACATAGGCTCCAGCCACCTGTAACCCTCTGTGGGATCTCACTCTGCACTCTGTCTCTCTCTCAGGTGTCTACATCTTCCAGAGGATGTTTGGCTGTGAATGGGATGATGAGACTGGAGAGTTTAATGGTTTTGTTCAGTTTGGTTATGATGGAGAAGACTTCTTAGCATTTGACCTGAAGACACTGACATGGATCGCTCCAAAACCACAAGCTGTCATCACCAAACACAAGTGGGACAGAGATAGAGCTCTCAATGAAAGGTGGAACCACATCATCACCCGGGAGTGCCCTGAGTTAGTGAAGAGATATTTTGACTATGGGAAGAGCTCTCTGCTGAGAACAGGTAGAATCACATGACCTGATGTTGTTTCATGGACACAACAATATTTAAATGCATCTTCTGTTTCTAACCTCCCTCCCACACCCCTCACCATTTATCTCTTCAGAGCTCCCCTCAGTGTCTCTCCTCCAGAAGACTCCCTCCTCTCCAGTCAGCTGCCACGCTACAGGTTTCCACCCTCACAGAGCCATGATGTTCTGGAGGAAAGATGGAGAGGAGCTTCATGAGGACGTGGAACACGGAGAGATCCTCCTCAACCATGATGGATCCTTCCAGATGAGTGTTGACCTGAACCTTTCATCAGTCACACCTGAAGACTGGAGGAGGTACGAATGTGTGTTTCATCTCTCTGGTGTGAAGGACGACATCGTCACCAAACTGGACAAAGCAGTGATCAGAACCAACTGGGGTAAGACTGGAATACTGACTTTACAATGTTTTTTTATTAAACGTAGGTTGAGGCTGAAGGTTAGTTAATTACAGGGTTAACAAACAAAACTGCTGTTCTGCTCATTCAAATAAATATTGTTTCTTACTTGTTACATTATGCACATGACCTACTAAAAATGCAACAAAAAACAGTTCAAATCTAGTGGTGTGTCAGCAAATGATAAGGAGCACAGGTCTGTCACAAATCTAACCAAATTAAACATAAAATATAATTTCAGAAAAAAGAAACACAACATGCAAAATGCTAGACCACATTTTTACTTTACTTGTATTTTATTTATTGCACTGTCATGGGATTACTCACAAGACAATCTACTGTTTGTATGTGAAAATAAGATTTATTTAAAAAAAAAAAAAAAAAAGAACAAACTAGAACTGTTGCTGATCTGAGGAAACATGTGACCATGCAGGAGAGAGCAAGAGCTTTCAGGGAGGACAGGGTGATCAACTCAAAGATGACAGGATGAAAAACATAAAGAACAAAGCTTTAGTATTACAATAACAAAAACACAAAAGGTGTAATACAACAAAGACAGGGAACAGGTACAACATAGACACAGGATGGACACACAGAGGTCTGAAGCTCTAAGGTGGTTTTCACGTGCAGATGGTCATTGTATGAATTATTGTGATGCCAAATTAAACCATCACATCAACATGTCCAGTAACATTAATTTCACCTAAAAAGAGACATCATCTGCTTTTGGCAGCATAATTGAGCTGCTGTACTCATATTTACAACTCTGCACATCCTGGACAATAATAAGTTTCCTCAGTAGAAAACTCTCACAGGATTCCCAAACTGTCTGTGTGTCACGACGGGGAAAGTCCTGTGTTTTAAGGGAATGAAAGTAACAAATGTAATGCTCAATAATGTTGTATATGTATGACATCATTATAGGTTAAAATACCAAAAGTACATTGGCATACCCTTGATGCACTGTGAATGTTTTGCTTTTGGTACGTGTTTCTCTCTCAGAGTTCCCTGCTGGTCCTGTTATTGGAGGTGTTGTAGGACTGCTGCTGCTCCTGGCAGTCTGCATCACTGGAGTCTTCATCTGGAGAAGGAGAGATAATGGTGAGAGACAAACATACTTTTACTCATCATCAAGTCATTTTAACAACAAATAACAGTGTAACCTGGCTGATGTTCAGTAACGTGACCTCCAGCTAAAGAGTTACTCTCTTACCTTTCAAAATAAAAGAAGAAATCAGTGGAATTAATACAGTGTTTCTATAAAACATTTATTAGTGTTTTCTTTGTTTGCTTTCATAAATTCTGACATTTTGAATTTTGAAGTATTGTAATCTGTCATCTGTATTTCAGGATTCAGGCCTGCAAACTCTGAGTATTCTCTCAGTTTATCTCTCTCTCTCTCTATGTACAGATAAATGCAGTGTATAGTTTAAATTAAACACTTTAAATTTAAACTGCTTTTCTTTTATAGCTTCAGACTCGTCATCCTCTGATCCATCTTCAGTCAGAGATGCAGCTCTCATCTGATCACAGTGAGTATTTCATCATGTCATCAACACTGTGCAGATACTGTATGAAGAATCTCTCTGTTGCTCCTCCTGAAACTAGCTACAGTATACTGATATAATACTCTCATAAATATACTGAAAGTCTGTCTTTGTTAAAAAACTGTTTGTCTGATTTGGCAGAATTTCTCAGTCAAGTGATCCAGTATAGTTACAGGAAACAGCTGACACTGATGTTTTAATGTAATACTGATTAAACGTTTTACATTCTGGACCAAAATCAAACATATTGCATATAATATTAAATCAAATACTGTATAATATGAACACTAATAATTCCAGGTCCTTTTCTATTTGTTACTCTGTCTTTGCAGCTTTCCAGTAAATATTTAGAGGAGAATAGTGAACTCAAATAAAGATGCTGTGGCTTCAATATTTTATTCTATTTTGCAACATAAATGTTCATTAACAAAACTTGTTTTAATGAATATTGAGATGTGACGTCACAGGACCCGTCGGAAAGTCACATGATACATCAAACTAAAGTGTGAATTCATAGATCAGATTTATGAGTTTCAGGTCATCAGTGGATGCAGTGAAGAATGATATCTGTGAAGATTATCTGAGAGCTGATAGAAGCATTAATGTTGATGTGAATCCTCCACTGCAGGAGTAACAACATCTGGAGAGAACTGATGCTGCTGTCCAGCTGTTTCCTCAAACCTTTGGTGGAGATGAATCACTGCAGCAGCTACCAGACACCAAAGAGCCACAACGTTACTCCAGTGGGGCATCTTTTGTCTTCAGATATCAAATTCATATCAGTTAGTCATGTGATGTACTGTCTTTGATGATGATGGGAGACATGCAGCACTTTAACCTCTGTTTCTAACGCTGGAGTCAAACCTAAAACTTTAAATGTTCAACTACTCATGCTTTCACTAACAATTAGTTTGACAGTTGCATTTTAGAAACACTAATGAAGATTCTGCACTAGGCCATGATTGAATAAACACAGTTTTTGTTTCTCTCTTTGTTTCATTGTGATTACAGTTTGAACACTGCATCTCAACTTCTCTCACTTTAACCAAAGTATAAATATCTGTGAGTTATGTCTTATCAGTTAGTCATGTGATGTACTGTCTTTGATGATGATTAACATCAAATCCATTCATTGGAGACATGATGATACTCTGTTGTTGTTGTTGTTGTTGTTGTTGTTGTTGTTGTTGTTGTTGTTGTTGCAGGAACTGAGCTGGAACCAAACATCCTAAAACTTTAAATGTTCAACTATTCATGCTTTCACTCACAATTAGTTTGACAGTTTGCATTTTAGAATAACTGATGAAGATTCTGCACTAGGCCACGATTGAAAAGACATTTTAATGTTTTTGTTTCTCTGTTTCATTGTGATTATTCAAATAGTTTGAACACTGCATCCCAACTTCTCCCACTTTAACCAAAGTATAAATATCTGAGTTATGTTTTAGTCTTCCAACACACATTGCTCCTCCACTCCAAGTAACAGCTGTAACTCTTTTTAAACATCAATTTGTAAACGTTTCCACAATTTTACACAATATAAATATATTTTTGATTATTTAGATACTCCTCCATATGTGATGAAAATCACATATTAAAGCAATAACACTTCTTGGAGCTTAAACATTTGTATCTTATACATTTGCCATCTTCACGTCCTGTATTTGTCATGCGGATGATAAATGTTAATGTCATTGTAACATTATTGTTAATGCTCATATTATTGGTGTTAGAGGATTAATGAGGGTTTTATCTGTGGTACTGATAGATGTACTTTATTTCATATTGTCAAACTGGAAACATTGATTTGTCTACATAACAGTATACGTCTTCTCTAAGGTCATGTGATCTGTTTTTGGCTAAATGTTTTCACCTCAGATAAAGTTTGTCTCCACATCTACAAGTTAATAATCAATTATGAATTGTTAATCAATCATCTTTTCACTGGTGAATGTAAAACATGATTTTTTGGATGTCACAGCTCTTATATGTGTCACATACATTAGGTATAGAAATTATCTCCTGTTTGTACATGAGGTCAAATGAGAATTAGAAAAAATATTTTTTCATTTATCTTCTTTTTTTATTAGGTGAACTTCATTTTGTCTAGTGGGGCTGCAACATTTTCTAGTGTCATTCTTTTTCAATTTATTCAATTAATAATTACAATTTTCCTGAAAACCTGCTTAAGAGGTCTTCCTGTTACATCATACCTGTGTAAACCTCAAATGTTCAGATGTGTAGGCTTCAAGGTTTTCTTCCAAGTTTTGGGAAACACTCTAGTGAAGCTTGTCCCTGACATCTAGAAAGCATGAGCTTACTTTTTAAAATGTTATCAGTTGTCAAAATGTGTGAGGATAAAAGAAAAAGTTTACACTACTACAGAGGAGTACACTGAACCTTGTGACTCAGAGTGTGTCTTTCCCTATATCACCACTAGAGAGCAACATAACTCTGAAATGTCTCAGCTGTGAGGTCACCACAGAGAAACAGCTGCTAGAGCATTTCCACACCTCCAACATTACAAAGGGTTTCCTGACTTAAAGTTTTCTGCAGTTAAAGCAAGATTCTTACAGCCTGTTTCCATATAAGATCAGACCAATACAGTTAAATGACAACTAAAATTAAACTGTAACTTTTCAACCGTGTTACTGAAGATTTAAACACTTGCAAATTATTATCAAATAAATGCTAAACTTAGCAACAGATATACAGCAAATTACTTTTGGAAATGGTCACCTGCATAGACCTCTATACTGTAAGTGATGGTCATGATGTTTAGATGTCAGAAAGGAGGTTGGTAGTAAAATTCTTAACAGATAAATTCATAGTTTTATTTCCTTAATGTCAGTGTTGTGTTGATGACAGCAGAAACTGTCATTCAGAAACCTTTAACACAATTGTTGCATCTATAGGAGGAAACAAACATCTCACTCAGTCTTCTTCACCACTTCCTTTAGAAGTCCCCACAGTCAGGTTAATGATATAAAGTGTATATAAACCCTTAAAATCAGCACCTATTTGATGTCAAATGGAAATTGGAAATCATTCATATTACAGAATGTGATACACATAAAATTTGCAAATAGATTTAGGTAAAATATTACTTTTAGGGGAAAAAAAATCAGTTAAGTAAATTGGAAAACTAAAGACATTCACCTCAAAAATATCAAAATGACTCAATATGAGATGGAGAACATGTCTCAACCAGACAACCTACACCAACTGAAGGCTAAACATCAGAGAACTACAAACTCAAAACAGAGATAAACAATAAATGACCTTCATAAAACAGTCAGAAAGTCTTTTTTTGTTGGGTTTTTTGTGACCTTGAAATAGTTGCTTTTTTATATTTTATATTTATCTTAGTGCAGTACAGCAAAAACTGTATAAACCCTCTGGAACAATATGATTACAGTTTGTCTAAAAGGTTTAAAAAGAGTGTCAGTTTTGAACATCTCCACTTGGAGGATTAACCTGCTATTGGGCCCTGAGGCAAAGGTTTGTTGTTGGGCCCCTGTTGTCCCCCACTATACATGGCATAACTCTACAGCTGAGATGATTAGATGATTATTGATTAGTTGATTGACATAACATTAATTGGCAGCAATTTTGATGATTGATTAAACATTTAAGTGATTTTTTAACTAAAAAACTATTAATTCTCTTGTACCAGCCTCTGAAATGTGAATACTTGCAATTCCACAGTTTCCAGTGACAGTAAACTCAACATCTGTAAGTCTTTGACTGATGGTCAGACAAAACAATTAATGTGAATATGTAATATTGATCGGCATTTTTATAAACTATTTTCATTTTACACACTGGAGAATCAATCGATGTTACAGTTTCACTTGGCGATGTACACATGACAGTTAATACAACACAAGCAGGGATCTATTCATCACTTACCGTTGTACTACTTACTAGTAGTAGTACTCCTCTTATATGCAAAGGTCATATTTTGATCCACACCAGGATAATTCAAACCGAGATATGTGCAGTAGCCTATAGTATATGCCTGTTTAGCGATACACAGGTGGGCCCTCTAAGGTCGTACTAATCAAAGTAAAATAACTGATTTCCCAAATCAGGCTATTCAGAACAGTTATCCACTATAAATCCAGACAGTTGTAACAATCGCCCCACTGTGCTTATTAAATCACCGAATGCACACTATTGTGAATCAGTAAACTTGTAGATCATTTTGTTTTGTACTGTAATAAATCTGAGTTCAGACAGAAACCAGAACTTATATGGGATAAATGACAGAGACCTCAGAATAATCGACACCAGACCATCAGAGTATCAAGAAAAATAGAAATCTTTATTAAGTAAACACCAATAAAAAGAAGGAGTTTCAGTAAATAGGATAGTTATGCCACTTGAGGGGGAGTCAGGGCTGGCCACACTATAAAATTTCACACCACCATCCAAAGATGCAAGACACTACAAGGATAAGAGCACATCACCACAACTTCAGGAAATGCCTGGGAGCACACCACACTGCACACAGTGGAGTCGCACGTCTACTTTAAGAAAGAGGGTGGGGCCAATACAAAACCTCCCCCCACCCGGGACCCAACTCAATCCCACCCAGCTTCTCTCCTGTCCCCACGACAATAAAATACAACAACAAATACACAATACATACAAGTTAAAATATATACTAAACTTGCGTGGTCGACGAGACCCCCCCCCGGGGTCTGAGCTTGTGGCACCGTCCAACTCCCCGGGGAACCACGGCTCCGTCGGACGGCGCAGCAGGTGCACAGGCAGGGAACGGCGGCGTGCCGGAGGCAGCAGCGAGGTTGAAGAGCAGCGGCGGCGGCTTGCGCTCCTAAAGCCCCAGCCCTAACTAACTAAAGGAGGCAGCAGACCTCCCCTCCTAACACAGGAACTCACTAACCCCCTATCGTACCTGTCTTCGTCGCCGGCAGCCCTAAACGGCAGCGAACGACACCCTCCCGCTCCCGGAATGAACGCAGCCACACCGCAGAACAGCACGCTCTCCCGACCTCCACACACACGAATGCCTGCTCTTCCCTTCCCCTTTTTCAGAGTCCCACAGCTGCGCAATCAGCCACACCTGACATTCATTAGTCCATCACTTGTCAGTCCAATCAAGGTATCTTCGCCAATTCACATCACAGTACCTTCAGCTGTCAAATATGTATAATTATTACATTTGCTTCAAGGGTAAAATGTGTGACTGTATAGATTAGTGATAGTCAGTGGGCTGGACATCTTCACGCATCAGTTGCAATATCATACTGGTCTACTTTGGTCCCACCTTCCCACACAACACAGGAAGACGCACAACAAAATTAAAACGGCGACTGGTTTGTCTACTGCAGCGGTCACTAGACTCCCCAAAAAGTGATGCCATGAAGACAATGGAGCTTGTTTTTCTGCTCATCTTCTTTCCTGTCACACTTCCAGGTTAGATTAACTTTAAAAACGCATTTATTTTTTTTTTAACATTTAGTTGTTGAAAATTACTCGTTTGTTTTTTAGTGAGAGGTCTAACGTGATACAATTCACTTTCATTTTCAAATTTACGCAGTTTAGATCAAGCTTTACCCGTACCATTTTTGATAAGTCGTTCATTATAAAGGGTTTAATCAATGGCTTTAGCGATGGTAAATAAATTATTTACAAATCCTTTATAGACAGGCGCGTAATCACCGCGGGAGTATAACAAGACGCATACCTGCCATGGGTCTATTACAGGTAGTGAAGTTAGATTTTACAGCGAGCCGAGCGGTTTCCGATGTTTCAGGCTTTTCTATATAGTACAGAGATTGGTCCATAACTAAAATTACAGGAAGCGCCTAAATTTAGCTAGCAGAGGTGCGCACACACAGGGGTGGAGCAGCAATTTTAAAAGTGTGGGTGTTCTAGAGGTGGGACATGAGCACGGCAACCCCCCACCTTCAAGCACTGTTCCAGTCTCAACATGCCAAATCAAAATGAATGCCATGTATTTAAACATTTTTTTCTACTACTGTAGTTGTAACCACTGCTTCAGCTTACCATAAAATAATTACTGAGACCATATGAGTGTAACAACTGAGCAGAATTTATTTAGGGTCTCATAGCAGTTTACTACTTACATCCAGTTATTTGTATGAATTGCTGCACTGGAGCATAGCTATCCTTATTATACTTAAGATAATCACAGAGTATCTTTATCCTACTTCCTCACATACCTTATAGACATGAAATTAAAGGAAACTTACACTTCCATTAAAATGAAATGGATGGTTATAGATGCATAACAAATTGAACCCTGGTAACAAATCAGTATCAGTAAAGAGTCATTTCTGAGTCCATGGACTAGTACAACCTAAACTGTCTTCATTTTTCTTTAAAAAAAGTGTCTCTTTTAGTAGGAATCCAAAGGGGACCTTTAATTGTCTTTAATTGGGAAATTAAATATCTAAAGTTGTCCAGGAGGTTTTGTATCAGCAGGTGCAAATTCCTCTCCAACAGCCACAGGGAAGAAGTGGTCCCTCTTCATCTGAAGTCTTCCTCAAAGCTAACAGGAGAAAATCACATAAGCAGGTGACTTGAGGCTAGTGAGTGCAGAGAGTGAGAAACTAGCTCTCACAGGCCACAGCTACAACTATCTGAACCCTTTTTAAGCTCAATAATAAATAGTAATATTACTGTGGTCTAGCTTTAATATACAATACAAACTATAGCTCATTCTAACTTATATTAAATGCAAAACACACATTACTCCCTAACATAAGGAGTCAAACTATGACGTCTAAAGCAACATATTCCTTTGATATTTAGCGTAAAACAGCATGAACTATGTGAGTTTACATTCTGGACACAGAGGTAATTTGTACATATTCTTGCCAAAGTCCGTCCATCATTGTGGCTGAAACGTGTTGGATTAATCTGTGAATTTTACCTGTAATGTCGTTCAGGTGTCACTGACACTGAATATATTTTGCTGAAATAACAGTTTCTGTACAGTTCTTGTGTTCTGTATGTTGTTAACATCTGGCTGTGTGTCATATTATTTCTTTTGACTTCATTAAATAGTGTCATTATTGAAATTACCTAAATATAAAACATACAACTCTAACAGGCTGTTTTAAATGTGTACTCATACTGTAACCTCAGATTACAAATAATATAATACAGTATAATGTAATATAATCTAGGCGTAATATGATATAATATGTTAAAACAACATAATATTCACAGAACAAGAATTAAATTGAAATCTCAAAGCACAGACCTCAAGTATTACTTTAATAAAGGAGTCTTTACATTTTGTATCTGGATGTGTTTTAAATATGCAGTGAATGACACCAATGTTGTGGAAACTTGACTTTGTGGTAGCTGAGTTATTTAAAGAGTCTCTGCGTTGGCCCACCAGTTAAAATGAGGACCAGAGATGAGAGCCGTTCAACAGTTTATTGTCTTGTTCACAGTATTTCCACTTAAATAGTTGACTTTCACAGACGATTTAAAGGCTAAAAGGCAAATGAAAACAATAATCAGTAAACAAAAGTACTATAATAAATCAAACACAAATCAAATCACTTGTTTGGTTATTGAACACAGAAACAGCAATAACTACAATACACTTCCTTAACTTACTCAAATTATGCATCAGGTGCACAGTCAACTGGAGAAGGTAGCTAATATCACACAGAGGTCAGCATGCTGCAGCAGACAAAGGGAGAGACTGAGCCAGGCTTCTCATCAGTTCAGGTGTGGCCCGTTAGGTTGAGACTAAATCCTGCCCACCTAGGACTGGGCAGGAAGGAGGATTTTCTACAAATGATTTAATGTTTCATAAGAAGACCTTTATGACATTAACTGTGATTTCAAGGCAATATTCTTATTACATTTACACCTTCTGAGGGCCAGTGCTGTACTGTAGATTACCTGTGAGACTGACTCAGGTGTTGCAAGGCAGGAATATAACATTAACTTATAACATAATAATGTGAAAACTATAAGCCAAGGCATAAATCATGGGCTACATCATGTCTCAGTATTTCAAAACCAGATATTCCAAAACTGTCTAAAAAAATGTATTAACACCTTAATAACTGCATGTGTGGAGTCTATGTGACACAAGAGGAGATACTTGAGTATGACCTTCTGCTTCAGATGATGTTGGTCTTTCATTAAGTGTAATGATTCTCACTTAGACTATTAACTGCAGCTTAATGTACCAGCATCATGTAGTAAAGCACAATTTCACCAATTTTTATCATATTGCAGTATCTCTTTTAAATATAACTGTACATTTACTGCAGAGCTTAACATACCTCAGATTTTTACATGTCTGTTCACTGCTGATTAATTATTGATTAAAGTCAATAAAATATATTGATTGGTATGGAGGCACATTGCATTAAGAGCAGAAAAAACTGGAGAGATATTTTCTTCAAATAATTTGTTCTCATAATAATGTAGCATCTCCTATAGTAGGATTAAATGTATAACTAATAGCTATATTATGTTGAAGATATTTACCTCATCATTGAGAGGAAGTATCTGGTTAATATGAATTCATCAGAAAACTATTTTGTAATTATGAGTTCTTTATCTTGTAATCATCACTGACCTAGGCCTGATTTATTTGGCTTTTGTTCCCTCTTGGTTTGAGGTTTTTGATACTGATGTCATTAAACATTATTCACCAAAGTCACATTTCTGAAATTATTTTATCAGTTTTGTACAATGTTGTTTTGTTTTTTTCCACCAGACCGACTAAACACAGATCAGATTTTTTTTTAAATGTAATTAATCAAATTAAATAAGATAATAAAATAACAAAATTTCTACAGATTAAGATATTTTTCATTATTCAAGCAAAATAAGGCAAATTAGAGAAAACACTGATAAATAGTTGTAATTCATGCTTTGCTCACCATATGTTGTTCCACTTTCAGGAATCTCATATCAGTGTACAGATATTTATATGAAGATTTACATTTTGATTAGATTTACACTTGAATGTATATGTAGTCATTATTAACCTTATATAAAATGACGATCAGTAAGGTTAATAAAGCTGTCTTAGTCATTATGGCAAATGTGCCAACAAAAATTGCCTATTAACATATCCAGCATTCATTTATGTTTTGAGTTGTGTTTTTGGCTGCCTGGCCAATGGAAGGTCAATATTCACTCTCCTTTTAGCTTTTGTTTAGTCTCAATCATTCCAAGTATAATATCTGGCTCTTAGGTTGGTAGATGTTCTACTTTCATCACCAGCTCATCACTAACTTTGTGTGTCTGAGGTTTCATGCTGGACAAAATATTGAATGTAATTAAATGTTATTATCACAAGTATAGATAAATGCATGATTATAAAAAAAATGAACTTAAAAACCCTTAAAACTTCTTTCTCTTACAGTGAAACACTCGCTGAAGATTTTCACCACAACGTCCTCTGGAGTCAAAAACTTCCCAGATTATGTGGTTGTTGGGTTGGTTGATGAAGTTCAAACAGCTTACTGTGACAGCATCAGTAAGAAAGTAGAAGCCAAACAGGACTGGACACAAAAAATGTTTGAAGATGATCCACAGCACTTGGAGTGGTGCACTCAGAGGTGTTTATTAGACCAATATGAATACAAAGCTCACACTGACATTTTGAAGCAGCAACTGAACCAAACTGGAGGTAAGTAAAAATACTGTAAAAATGTAAAGTTGTGTTTTTTGTCAAATAGCAAACAGATATAGTTCCATTATAAACACACATGTTTACATGTCCAAACACATACACAGTGCACTAAATGTGCATATATTCTTCACTCATATCTCTCCCTCTATTACCAGCCATGTAATGTGAAGGACTCTTTCAAAATGGGTCGTCAATATTAATATTATATATAGTTTCCCTGGTAGCTATGTGCTGGATTCACTGAAAAACTGAGCAAAAGGGTTCTACATTTGAATCTTGGCTTTGTTTTGTGTGTGTGAGTGTGTGTGCGTGTGTTAGTGCATGTGTGTGTGTGTGTGTGCGTGTGTGTGCATGTGTGTATGCGTGCGTGTGTGTGCATGTGTGTGTGTGTGTGTGCGTGCGGGTGTGTATGTGTGTGTGTGTGCATGTGTGTATGCGTGCGTGTGTGTGCATGTGTGTGTGTGTGTGTGCGTGCGGGTGTGTATGTGTGTGTGTGTGCGTGTGTGTTTGTGTGTGTATGTGTGTGTGTCTGTGTGTGTGTGCGTGTGTGTGTGTGTGCGTGTGTGTGTGTGCGTGCGCGCATGTGTGTGTACGTGTGTGTGTGTGTGTGTGTGTGTCTGTGTGTATGTCTGTGTGTGTGTGTGTGCGTGTGCGTGTGTGTGTATGTGTGTGTGTCTGTGTGTCTGTGTGTCTGTGTGTCTGTGTGTGTGTGTGTGTGTGTGTGTGTGTGTGTGTGTGTGTGTGTGTGTTGCCCTTCTTGTCATGTTTGGTTTGATCTGGATGCTTAAAAACTGCAGGTCAAGTATGTTTTGGTTGGAAAGTTTGACCCCTTGATGTCAGTTTGTGTATTTCTGTGTGTTGGTCTTGCAATGAAGAGGTGACTCTTCCACATGTTCCTTGACATTTTCTAAAATGCAGCCTCACATAGGCTCCGGCCACCTGTAACCCTCTGTGGGATCTCACTCTGCTCTCTGTCTCTCTCTCTCAGGTGTCTACATCTTCCAGAGGATGAGCAGCTGTGAATGGGATGATGAGACTGGAGAGTTTAATGGGTTTGTTCAGTATGGTTATGATGGAGAAGACTTCATAGCATTTGACCTGAAGACACTGACATGGATCGCTCTAAAACCACAAGCTGTCATCACCAAACACAAGTGGGACAGAGATAGAGCTCTCAATGAAAGGTGGAACTACTTCCTCACCCAGCAGTGCCCTGAGTTTGTGAAGAGAAATTTGGACTATGGGAAGAGCTCTCTGCTGAGAACAGGTAGAATCACATGACCTGATGTAGTTTCATGGACACAACAATATTTAAATGCATCTTCTGTTTCTAACCTCCCTCCCTCACCCCTCACCATTTATCTCTCCAGAGCTTCCCTCAGTGTTTCTCCTCCAGAAGACTCCCTCCTCTCCAGTCAGCTGCCACGCTACAGGTTTCCACCCTCACAGAGCCATGATGTTCTGGAGGAAAGATGGAGAGGAGCTTCATGAGGATGTGGAACACGGAGAGATCCTCCCCAACCATGATGGATCCTTCCAGATGAGTGTTGATCTGAACCTTTCATCAGTCACACCTGAAGACTGGAGGAGATACGAATGTGTGTTTCATCTCTCTGGTGCAAAGAACGACATCGTCACCAAACTGGACAAAGCAGTGATCAGAACCAACTGGGGTAAGACTGGAATACTGACTTTACTATGTTTATTTAATGTATACATGTAATTTGCCATGAACATTTAGAAGATGTTAAACCTGAGCTCTGATTTTACAATTTCAATGAGTTTGGAACAATCTTGACTTTCTGGAGCTGAAGGTTAGTTTATTACAAGGTTAACAAACAAAACTGCTGTTCTGCTCATTCAAATAAATATTGTTTCTTACTTGTTACATTATGCACATGACCTACTAAAAATTACTTTAGTGAATGCAACAAAAAACAGTTCAAATCTAGTGGTGTGCCAGCAAATGATTAGGAGCACAGGTCTGTCACAAATGTAACCAAATTAAACATAAAACATAATTTCAGAAAAAAGAAACACAACATGCAAAATGCCAGACCACATTTTTACTTTACTTGTATTTTATTTATTGCACTGTCATGGGATTACTCACAAGACAATCTACTGTTTGTATGTGAAAATAAGATTTATTAAACAGTAAGAACAAACTAGAACTGTTGCTGATCTGAGGAAACATGTGACCATGCAGGAGAGAGCAAGAGCTTTCAGGGAGGACAGGGTGATCAACTCAAAGATGACAGGATGAAAAACATAAAGAACAAAGCTTTAGTATTACAATAACAAAAACACAAAAGGTGTAATACAACAAAGACAGGGAACAGGTACAACATAGACACAGGATGGACACACAGAGGTCTGAAGCACTAAGGTGGTTTTCACCTGCAGATGATCATTGTATGAATTATTGTGATGCCAAATTAAACCATCACATCAACATGTCCAGTAACATTAATTTCACCTAGAAAGAGACATCATCTGCTTTTGGCAGTATAATTGAGCTGCTGTACTCATATTTACAACTCTGCACATCCTGGACAATAATAAGTTTCCTCAGTAGAAAACTCTCACAGGATTCCCAAACTGTCTGTGTGTCACGATGGGAAAGTCCTGTGTTTTAAGGGGATGAAAATAAGAAACGTGATCATCAATAATGATGTATGATTATCATACATTATTAAAGGTGAAAATACCAAAAGTACATTGGCATGCCCTTGATTCACCGTGAATGTTTTGTTTTGGTTCCTGTTTATCCCTCAGAGTTCCCTGCTGGTCCTGTTATTGGAGGTGTTGTAGGACTGCTGCTGCTCCTGGCAGTCTGCATCACTGGAGTCTTCATCTGGAGAAGGAGAGATAATGGTGGGAGACAAACATACTTTTACTCATCATCAAGCCATTTTAGCTACAAATAACAGTGTAACCTGGCTGATGTTCAGTAGCTTGATCTCCAACTGAAGAGTTACTCTCTTATCTTTTAAAATAAAAGCAGTGGAATTAATACAGTTTTTCTATAAAACATGTATTAATGTTTTCTTTATTTGCTTTCATAAATTCTGACATTTTACATTTTGAAATATTATAATCTCTCATCTGTATTTCAGGATTCAGGCCTGCAAACTGTCTGTCAGTTTATCTGTCTCTATGTACAGATAAATGCAATTTATAGTTTAAATTAAACACTTTGTTTTTCTTTTATAGCTCCAGACTCGTCATCCTCTGATCCATCTTCAGTCAAAGATGCAGCTCTTAACTGATCACAGTGAGTATTTCATCATGTCATCAACACTGTGCAGATACTGTATGAAGAATCTCTCTGTTGTTCCTCCTGAAACTAGCTACAGTATACTGATATAATACTCTCATAAATATACTGAAAGTCTGTCTTTGTTAAAAAAACTGTTTGTCTGATTTGACAGTATTTGTCAGTCAAGTGATCCAGTATAGTTACAGGAAACAGCTGACACTTAGGTTTTATTGTAATAATGATTAAACGTTTTACATTCTGGACCAAAATAAAACATATTGCATACAATATTAAATCAAATACTGTATAATATGACCACTAATAATTCCAGGTCCTTTTCTATTTGTTACTCTGTCTTTGCAGCTTTCCAGTAAAGATTTAGAGGAGAATAGTGAACTCAAATAAAGATGCTGTGGCTTCAATATTTTATTCTATTTTGCACCATAAATGTTCATTAACAAAATTTGTTTTAATGAATATTGAGATGTGACATCACAGGACCCGTCAGAAAGTCACATGATACATCAAACTAAAGTGTGAATTCATAGATCAGATTTATGAGTTTCAGGTCATCAGTGGATGCAGTGAAGAATGATATCTGTGAAGATTATCTGAGAGCTGATAGAAGCATTAATGTTGATGTGAATCCTCCACTGCAGGACTAACAACATCTGGAGAGAACTGATGCTACTGTCCAGCTGTTTCCTCAAACCTTTGGTGGAGATGAATCACTGCAGCAGCTGCCAGACACCAAAGAGCCACAACGTTACTCCAGTGGGGCATCTTTTGTCTTCAGATATCAAATTCATATCAGTTAGTCATGTGCAATGTGGGTTAACTTGCACCTGTTTTTGAGCTTTAACAACCATTAGTGAGTGTATCCTTATAGTTGTCCTCTTTTAAAATCAGTAATGTTATGTGTGTGTGTGTGTGTGTGTGTGTGTGTGTGTGTGTGTGTGTGCAGTCACATTAAATGTTAGTCTATGCAATGCATATATATTCAAAGACTCAAACCTAAAACTTTTAATGTTCAACTACTTATGTGTGATTTATGTCTTAGTCTTCCAACACACATTGCTCCTCCAGTCCAAGTAACAGCTGTAATTCTTTTTACACATAAACTTGTAAATGTTTCCATTATTTTACACAACATAAATACATTTTAGAATATTTAGACACTCCTCTTTTCATTGAAACTCACATATTAAAGCAATAACACTTCTTAGAGCTTATATTTGTATCTTATACATTTGCCATCTTCACATGTCCTGTATTTGTCATGCAGATGATAAATGTTAATGTCATTGTAACATTATTGTTAATGCTCAGATTATTGATGTTAAAGGATTAATGAGGGTTTTATCTGTGGTACTGACTGATGCACTTTATTTCATATTGCAAAAATGGCAAAATTGATTTGTCTACATGACAGTTTACGTCTTCTCTAAGGTCATGTGATCTGTTTTTGGCTAAATGTGTTCACTGCAGTTAAAGTTTGTCTTTACATCATCTACAAGTTAAAGATTAATTATGAATTGTTAATTGATCATCTATTTATTGGTGAATGTAAAAAAACATGTTTTTTTGGTGAACTTCATTTTGTCTAGAGCAGCTGCAACATTTTTAGTGTCATTCTTGTTCTTATTTGTTCTAATAGTGTTTATATTTACCTTCAATTAATAAATAAAATTCTCCTGAAAACCTGCTTAAGAAGTCTTCCTGTTACATCATACCTGTGTTTACCTCAAATGTTCAGTTGTGTAGGCTTAAAGGTTTTGTACCAAGTTTTGGGAAACACTCTAGTGAAGATTGTCCCTGATACCTAGAAAGCAGGAGCTTACTTTAAAAAAAAATATCAGTTGTCAAAATGTGTGAAGATAAAAGAAAAAGTTTACAATACTGCAAACACACACACACACACACATACCGCAAATTTTCATTTGTTAATGAAGGAGTACACTGAACCTTGTGACTCTGAGTGTGTCTTTCCCTATTTTACCACTAGAGAGCAACATAACTCTGAAATGTCTCAGCTGTGAGGTCACCACAGAGAAACAGCTGCCAGACCATTTCCACCATCACCACTTCCTCCCCCACAGTCGGGTTATAAAACACTTTAAACTGCCTCATTGAATAAATTGTATTATATGACTTTAAACAGCTGCTCATGTCACTACATGCTATTAAAGTTCTTGTAAATAACAAAACAAAAAAACACATTTCCTGCATTTTCCTGTTGAATCTGATCAGCCAGTCAGATATTGAATTTACTCCTCCTGGTAACACGTAATGCACAGCTATTTATAATTTCTATTGGTCATTTCATTTGACTGTACACACTGTTAACAGTCTTTCTTCCATCACAGTGTTTTTTTAATGTCTGTATTGAAGCAAGATGAAGGATTTCATGTTGTTGCTTCTCTTTTGCCATGTTGCATCTCCAGGTAACTGAATAATCTTTTTTGAATTGTTATGTAACTTCTATTTCAGCAGTTATATTTATATTTTAAAATATAATTGCACCCTATTCATAAACTGCACATTTACTGCAGAGATCAACATACTTCAGATTTAAACATGTCTATTCACTGCTAGTTCATTTTTTTTGTGCTTTTAACATATGAAACTTGTGAGAGGTCTTCCCGTTCTCTTGAATGAGAAAGTGTGTCCAAACTTCTGACTAGTACTGTATTCTCTACTTTTACTTCTCTCTCATATCTGTTACATAAACTATCGAGATGTCCAATGAAATACAGCTATTAATGAGATTAATTCAGGTCTGAAACGTGTTAGATTAATCTATGAATCTTACCAATAATGCCATTCAGGTGTCACTGACACTGAATATATTCAGGGTTTTGCAGAAATAACAGTTTCTGTACAGTACTGATGTTCTGTATGTTGTTAACATCTGGCTGTGTGTCGGATTATTTCCTTTGACTTTATTAAACACCTGCAGCATCACACAGCAGCTGAAACAATAAGTGCGTCTTTAAATTGAGAGAGTGATGTGAGCATTTACACACATGACACAGCTTCATAAACAAGCCAACACGATAGATCAGGATCTTAATTAATGTTTTGTGTTCTGCTGCACATCCAACAGGTCAGCTGTTACACAGATTTCAGGTTCATGCAATAGAATTGTTGGTAATAAAACAGCCCTCCATCAGAGCTGTCTGGACATTTTTATTTCAAGTAGCTAAAAGTCCATGATAAGCCTATCATTATGCACAAAATGGAATTTCAGTGTTTTAATTGTCTTCTGGGACTGGAGTTGCTGAGGTGAACTTTTAAGCTGCTCAGATAAACCTGAGCCTCTTTCCTACTGGTCCATTTAGGGTCACTTCACCCATTTTTTCTCCCATACCTCTAGGTTTATTTATCCAGGTTTGGAGATTTGAGGGTTTGAGGTTTTTGATACTGATGTCATTGAACATTATTCACCAAAGTCACCATTCTGAAATTATTTAATCAGATTTGTACAGATTTGTTTTATTTTTTCCACATCGACTAAACACAGATCAGGTTGCTGGGCTCATATTATACTAGCTTCCTACTTATGATTATGTATAAACGTTTTTAAAAATCTGAATAATCAAATTAAATAATATGATAAAATCACATAATTCCTAAAAAGTAAGATATTTTGTCACTATTCAAGCAAAAAAGACAAATTAGAGAAAACACTGATAAATAGTTGTAATTCATATGCTTTGCTCACCATATGTTGTTCCACTTTCAGGAATCTCATAGCAGTGTACAGATATTTATATGACGATTTAACATTTTGATTAGATTTACACTTGAATGTATATGTAGTCATTATTAACCTTATATAAAATGATAATCAGTAAGGTTAATAAAGCTGTCTTAGTCATTATGGCAAATATGCCAACAAAAATGACCTATTAACATATCCAGCATTCATTTATGTTTTGAGTTGTGTTTTTGGCTGCCTGGCCAATGGAAGGTCAATATTCACTCTCCTTTTAGCTTTTGTTTAGTCTCAATCATTCCAAGTATAATATCTGGCTCTTAGGTTGGTAGATGTTCTACTTTCATCACCAGCTCATCACTAACTTTGTGTGTCAGAGGTTTCATGCTGGACAAAATATTGAATGTAATTAAATGTTATTATCACAAGTATAGATAAATGCATGATTATAAAAAATGAACTTAAAAACCCTTAAAACTTCTTTCTCTTACAGGGAAACACTCGCTGAAGTTTTTCACCACAATGTCCTCTGGAGTCAAAAACTTCCCAGATTATGTGGTTGTTGGGTTGGTTGATGAAGTTCAATGGGGTTACTGTGACAGCATCAGAAAGACAATAGAAGCCAAACAGGACTGGTCACAAAAAATGTTTGAAGATGATCCACAGCACTTGGAGTGGTACACGTAGCAGTGTTTATTAGACCAACATAAATACAAAGCTCACATTGACATTTTGAAGCAGCAACTGAACCAAACTGAAGGTAAGTAAAAATACTGTAAAAATGTAAAGTTGTGTTTTTTGTCAAATAGCAAACACATATAGTTCCATTATAAACACACATGTTCACATGTCCAAACACATACACAGTTTACTAAATGTGCATATATTCTTCACTCATATCTCTCCGTCTATTACCAGCCATGTAATGTGAGGGACTCTTTCAAAATGGGTCGTCAATATTAATATTATATATAGTTTCCCTGGTAGCTATGTGCTGGATTCACTGAAAAACTGAGCAAAAGGGTTCTACATTTGAATCTTGGTGTGTGTGTGTGTGTGTGTGTGTGTGTGTGTGTGTGTGTGTGTGTGTGTGCGTGTGTGTGTGTGTGTGTGCGTATGCGTGCATGTGTGTGTGTGTGTGCGTGCGTGCGTGCGTGTGTGTGTGTGTGTGTGCGTGCGTATGTGTGTGCGTGTGCGTGCGTGTGCCTGTGTCTGTGTGTGTGTGTGTGTGTGTGTATGTGCGTGTGTGTGCATGCGTGCGTGTGTGTGTGTGTATATGTGTGTGTGTGTGCGTAGGTGCGCGCGCGTGTGTGTGTGCGTAGGTGCGCGCGCGCGTGTGTGTGTGTGTGTGTTGCCCTTCTTGTCATGTTTGGTTTGATCTGGATGCTTAAAAACTGCAGGTCAAGTACGTTTTGGTTGGAACGTTTGACCCTTTGATGTCAGTTTGTGTATTTCTGTGTGTTGGTCTTGCAATGAAGAGGTGACTCTTCCACATGTTCCTTGACATTTTCTAAAATGCAGCCTCACATAGGCTCCAGCCACCTGTAACCCTCTGTGGGATCTCTCTCTGCACTCTGTCTCCCTCTCAGGTGTCCACATCTTCCAGAGGATGAGCAGCTGTGAATGGGATGATGAGACTGGAGAGGTTAATAGTTAATAGTAATAATTAGTAGTTAATAGTAACTCTTCTTGGAGGTTAAACATTTGTATCTTATACATTTGTCATCTTCACATGTCCTGTATTTGTCATGCGGATGATAAATGTTAATGTCATTGTAACATTATTGTTAATGCTCAGATTATTGGTGTTAGAGGACTAATTCAAGTTTTATCTGTGGTACTGATGGATGTGCTTTATTGCATATCGCAAAAATGGAAAAATTGATTTGTCTATGTGACAGTATACATCTTCTCTAAGGTCATGTGATCTGTTTTTGGCTATATGTTTTCGCCTCAGATAAAGTTTGTCTCCACATCTACAAGTTAATAATCAATTATGAATTGTTAATCAATCATCTTTTCACTGGTGAATGTAAAACATGATTTTTTGGATGTCACAGCTCTTATATGTGTCACATACATTAGGTATAGAAATTATCTCCTGTCTGTACATGAGGTCAAATGAGAATTAGAAAAAAAAAATTTCACTTATCTTCGTTTTTTATTTGGTGAACTTCATTTTGTCTAGTGGGGCTGCTACATTTTCTAGTGTCATTCTTGTTCAATTTATTCAATTAATAATTACAATTTTCCTGAAAACCTGCTTAAGAGGTCTTCCTGTTACATCATACCTGTGTAAACCTCAAATGTTCAGATGTGTAGGCTTAAAGGTTTCCCTCCAAGTTTTGGGAAACACTCTAGTGAAGCTTGTCCCTGACATCTAGAAAGCATGAGCTTACTTTTTAAAATGTTATCAGTTGTCAAAATGTGTGAGGATAAAAGAAAAAGTTTACACTACTACAGAGGAGTACACTGAACCTTGTGACTCAGAGTGTGTCTTTCCCTATATCACCACTAGAGAGCAACATAACTCTGAAATGTCTCAGCTGTGAGGTCACCACAGAGAAACAGCTGCCAGAGCATTTCCACACCTCCAACATTACAAAGAGTTTCCTGGCTTAAAGTTTTCAACAGTTAAAGCAAGATTCTTACAAACAGCCTGTTTCCATGAAAGATCAGACCAATACAGTTAAAGTGAAAATTAAACTGTAACTTTTCAACCGTGTTACTGAAGGTTTAAACACTTGCAAATTATTATCAAATAAATCCAAAACTTAACAACAGATATACAGCAAATTACTTTTGGAAACAATCACCTGCATAGACCTCTGTACTGTAAGTGATGGTCATGATGTTTAGATGTCAGAAAGGAGGTTGGTAGTAAAATTCTTAACAGATAAATTTACACTGTTTTATTTCCTTAATGTCAGTATTGTGTTGATGACAGCAGAAACTGACATTCAGAAACCTTTAACACAATTGTTGCATCTATAGGAGGAAACAAACATCTCACTCAGTCTTCTTCACCACATCACATTTTGAAGTCCCCACAGTCAGGTTAATGATATAAAGTGTATATAAACCCTTAAAATCAGCACCTATTTGATGTCAAATGGAGATGGGAAATCATTTATATTACAGAATGTGAAAAACACATAAAATGAACAAATAGATTCAGGTAAAATATTACCTAAATAAACTGGAAAGCTAAAGACATTCACCACAAAAATATCAAAATTACCTAATGTGAGACAGACAACATGTCTCGACCGTAAACCTACATGGTTTTTTTGTTTTTGATTTATATTGTCTTATTTCCTTAATGTCAGTGTTGTGCTGTTGACAGCAGAAACTGTCATTAAAAAACTTTTAATCATTAATGAAGTTGTTGCATCTATCAAAGGAAACAAACATCTCAGACAGTCTTGGACTTTACCACTTCCTCCTCCACAGTCGGGTTAATGATTATCTTCTTCGTCTTCTATGTTATTGATACTGTAGCACTTTGAATTTCACTATGGATGAAAAGTGCAGTACAAATTAGATGTATTATTTATTATTATGTATTATATAAAATATGTATCCAAACTATTACAATCAGCATCTATTTTATGTCAAATGGAAATTGGAAATCATTCATATTACAGAATGTGATACACATAAAATTTGCAAATAGATTTAGGTAAAATATTACTTTTAGGGGAAAAAAGTTAGGTAAATTGTTAAGTAAATTGGAACACTAAAGACATTCACCTCAAAAATATCAAAATGACTCAATATGAGATGGAGAACATGTCTCAACCAGACAACCTACACCAACTGAAGGCTAAACATCAGAGAACTACAAACTCAAAACAGAGATACACAATAAATGACCTTCATACAAACGAGTCAGAAAGTCTTTTTTGTTGGGTTTTTTGTGACCTTGAAATAGTTGCTTTTTTATATTTTATATTTATCTTAGTGCAGTACAGCAAAAACTGTATAAACCCTCTGGAACAATATGATTACAGTTTGTCTAAAAGGTTTAAAAAGAGTGTCAGTTTTGAACATCTCCACTTGGAGGATTAACCTGCTATTGGGCCCTGAGGCAAAGGTTTGTTGTTTGGCCCCTGTTGTCCCCCACTATACATGGCATAACTCTACAGCTGAAATGATTAGATGATTATTGATTAGTTGATTGACATAACATTAATTGGCAACAATTTTGATGATTGATTAAACATTTAAGTGATTTTTTAACTAAAAAACTATTAATTCTCTTGTACCAGCCTCTGAAATGTGAATATTTGCAATTCCACAGTTTCCAGTGACAGTAAACTCAACATCTTTAGGTCTTTGACTGTTGGTCAGACAAAACAATTAATCTGAATATGTAATATGATCTGCATTTTTATAAACTATTTTCATTTTACACACTGGAGAATCAATCAATGTTACAGTTTCACTTGGCAGACGCTTTTATCCAAAGCGATGTACACATGACAGTTAATACAACACAAGAAGGGATCTACTGAGGATCAAAGCGAGTAAGTGCCATAAAGCTAAGTCCAGGTCTAATTGCAGTTCATCACTCACCACTGTGTGAATCACGATTAACCAGGTTACTCCTATTATATTCAAAGGTCATATTTTGATCCACACCAGGATAATTCAAACCAAGATATGTGCAGTAGCCTATAGTATATGCCTGTTTAGCGATACACAGGTGGGCCCTCTCAGGTCGTACTAATCAAAGTAAAATAATTGATCCCAAGTCAGGCTATTCAGAACAGTTATCCACTATAAATCCAGACAGTTGTAAAAAATGACCCCACTGTGCTCATTAAATCACCGAATGCACACTATTGTGAATCAGTGAACTTGTAGATTATTTTGTTTTGTACTTTCAGCTGTCAAATATGTATAATTATTACATTTGCTCCAAGGGTAAAATGTGTGTCTGTATAGATTAGTGATAGTCAGTGAGCTGGACACCTTCACGCATCAGGTGCAATATCATACTGGTCTACTTTGGTCCCATCATCCCACACAACACACGAAGACACACAACAAAATTAAAACGACGACTGGTTTGTCTACTGCAGCGGTCACTAGACTCCCCAAAAAGTCATGCCGTTAAGACGATGGAGCTTGTTTTTCTGCTCATCTTCTTTCCTGTCACACTTTCAGGTGAGATTAACTTTAAAAATGTATTTTTTAACATTTAGTTGTCGAAAATTACTCTTTTGTTTTTTAGTGAGAGGCCTAACGTGATACAATTCACTTTCATTTTCAAATTTACGCAGTTTAGATCAAGCTTTACCTGTACCATTTTTGATAAGTCGTTCATTATAAAGGGTTTAATCAATGGCTTTAGCGATGGTAAATAAATTATTTACAAATCCTTTATAGACAGGCGCGTAATCGCCACGGGGGTATAACAAGACGCATACCTGCCATGGGTCTATTACAGGCAGTGAAGTTAGATTTTACAGCGAGCTGAGCGGTTTCCGATGTTTCAGGCTTTTCTATATAGTACAGAGATTGGTCCATAACTAAAATTACAGGAAGTGCCAAAATTTAGTTGGCAGAGGTGCACACACAGGGGTGGAGCAGCAATTTTAAAAGTGTGGGGGTTCTAGAGGTGGGACATGAGCACGGCAACCCCCCACCTTCAAACACTGTTCCAGTCTCAACATGCCAAATCAAAATGAATGCCATGCATTTAAACAATTTTTTCTACTACTGTAGTTGTAACCACTGCTTCAGCTTACCATAAAATAATTACTGAGACCATATGAGTGTAACAACTGAGCAGAATTTATTTAGGGTCTCATAGCAGTTTACTACTTACATCCAGTTATTTGTATGAATTGCTGTACTGGAGCATAGCTATCCTTATTATACTTAAGATAATCACAGAGTATCTTTATCCTACTTCCTCACATACCTTATAGACATGAAATTAAAGGAAACTTACACTTCCATTAAAATGAAATGGATGGTTATAGATGTATAACAAATTGAACCCTGGTAACAAATCAGTATCAGTTAAGAGTCATTTCTGAGTCCATGGACTAGTACAACCTAAACTGTCTTCAATTTTCTTTAAAAAAGTGTCTCTTTTAGTAGGAATCCAAAGGGGACCTTTAATTGTCTTTAATTGGGAAATTAAATATCTAAAGTTGTCCAGGAGGTTTTGTATCAGCAGGTGCAAATTCCTCTCCAACAGCCACAGGGAAGAAGTGGTCCCTCTTCATCTGAAGTGCTAGTGAGTGCAGAGAGTGAGCAACTAGCTCTCACAGGCCACAGCTACAACTATCTGAACCCTTTTTAAGCTCAATAATAAATAGTAATATTACTGTGGTCTAGCTTTAATATACAATACAAACTATAGCTCATTCTAACTTATATTAAATGCAAAACACACATTACTCCCTAACATAAGGAGTCAAACTATGACGTCTAAAGCAACATATTCCTTTGATATTTAGCGTAAAACAGCATGAACTATGTGAGTTTACATTCTGGACACAGAGGTAACTTGTACATATTCTTGCCAAAGTCCGCTCAGCATTGTGGCTGAAATGTGTTGGATTAATCTGTGAATTTTACCTGTAATGTCGTTCAGGTGTCACTGACACTGAATATATTTTGCTGAAATAACAGTTTCTGTACAGTTCTTGTGTTCTGTATGTTGTTAACATCTGGCTGTGTGTCAGATTATTTCTTTTGACTTTACTAAATAGTGTCATTATCGAAATG